>NC_080482.1:9752500-9867500 GCF_030265055.1 Doryrhamphus excisus
AAGATCTCAGTGTATAGACTGGTAATATATCTCATCCCGTTTCATATTATCTACATACTGTATTGTATATAACTCTGGGAAAAAAACTGTTGATTTTGTTAATACTTGGGTTGTTTATATTGTTTATTTTTCTATATTGTGTATTTTGTACTGCTTAACTGACTCTGTACTCTTGCTGCTGTGCAATACAAATTTCCCCACTGAGGGACGAATAAATCTTAATCTTACAACCTTCGGAATATGTATTTGATGACATTATTAGAGTCCTCTAGACATGATATAACACCCCTAGTCACCTTTACAATTCTATTAACTAATATAGTACACATAATAAGTAAGTAAGTAAGCCATTTAAGACATAAATAAAACCTGTGTTCCCGGGTTTGATTCCCCCCTCGGGCATCTCTGTGTGGGGTTTGAATGTTCTCCTCATGCATGCATGGGTTTTCTCCAAGTACTGCGGTTTCCTCACACATTCCAAAAACATGCTAGGTTAATTGGTGACTCGAATTTGTCCATAGGTATGAATGTAAGTGTGACTGGTTGTGAAAATAAGCACGTACAGATTCAACAACAACGGCCCCAGGATTGACCCCTGGGGAACACCACAGGTCATAGCCATGAATATGCGAATGGTGTTTGTCTATAGTATGTGCCCTGTGATTGACTGGCGACCAGTCCAGGGTGTACCCCGCCTGAAGACAGCTGGGATAGGCTCCAGCATGGCTGTGACCCTCGTGAGAATAAGCGGTAGAAAAATAATGAATTAATGAATAAAACTGGTGTTGTGTGTGTTACTATAAATGTGTTCCCGAGGGGAAACGAGTGAGTGGTGGTATGGAAGTGATGTCAGGTGTTCACGGCTTAGTTTCAGTTTGGCGTGCATTTACGGCCACAAAAGTAGCCTGTGTTTTTATTAGGGATTTGAATTATGGATTATTGTTCCTGTAGTGAGATAATTCAAGCCTGCAATAATAATAAAAGTCTGGCGCTCGTGTGTCTCATCATAACAGTCATATCTTTTTAACACTTTCTATTTGTATTTTAGTTCATTTAACCATGCGTGTGCTTGAAAATGTTTAATTTGCATAACATTAGCTTTAATATGCATATGTTTTGAGTAATAATAGGCCATGTTGAACCACAAAACAGCATGAATTATTAATGTTTCACCAGCCTGGTGAAAACTAGCATCATTTTTGATGATACTTATATGGGATATGTTGTACACAGTGTGATGGACAAGTAGACATGTTTTTCAAATTGTGGGCCCGGCACATCTAAAAAAATGATTACTTTTAGCTTTTGTGGTGAAATAAAAGGGTATGCTAATGGAGAGACCAGCAGAACACATCAAGTCCTGCCATCCATTATGGATTTAGACTTCAAAGAATTTCTTTTAAGTTTTCCCCCAAAATGGACAGTTTTCAGTGAAATGTAAGATGTGGTCTAATGGGTGCTGCTTACCCTTATTGCAAATGTCTGTCAGTATCTCCTTCCATTTAGTCACATCGTCTTTTTTTCATGATCAATTTTAAATGTGTTGCTTTTCTTTCTTTTTATCCTTAGGTGGGATTTTTGAGCAAACGGATGGACCTGTTTCTCTGGTCAGCGCAGAGGAGCTGGCTTTTAAATTTGCCGTCAATAACATCAACAGGAACAGGACGTTATTGCCCAACACCACGCTGACGTACGACATACAGAGGATTAACATCTACGACAGCTTCGAAGCGTCCAGAAAGGGTGAGTCACGTCTTGTGAGAGAACAGGAAGTATAGTACGGTATGGTTAATGCATCCGGATGCCATTGTTAAACCTTTTATTTCAATGAAGTAGCGATTTTAAAGCAAAATTTCAACATGTAACATTGACTATAGGGGTGTTATTTTATGTGTACAGGGCTCTAATCATATATATATATTTTTTAAAAACATTGAGGAATCATACTTATCATGGTCGGGTTTGGAACCAATTACTGTATGATATTCCCTCCTTTATCATGGTTAATTTGGGACCAGGCTGGGCCAAGATAAACACGTTTACTTGATGCTGGATTCATAATTCTAATATTTTCATAGATAGATCAGTGAATATCTGTTCATAACCTTCTACATACAGTTTTTAGTTGTAGGGTTTGGAACCAATTACTGTATGATAATCCCTCCTTTATCACGGTTAATTTGGGACCAGGCTGGGCCAAGATAAACATGTTTCCCTGTAGTCGGATTCATAACTCTAATATGTTCATAGATAGATCAGTGAATATTTGTTCATAACCTTCTACATACAGTTTTTAGTTTTAGGGTTTGGAACCAATTACTGTATGATAATCTCTCCTTTATCACGGTTAATTGGTTCCAGGCTTGGCCAAGATAATCACATTTCCCTGTAGTCGAATTCATAACTAATATTTTCATAGATAGATCAGTGATACCTGTTCACAATCTTCTACATACAGTTTTTAGTTTTATTAGAGCCCTTTAGACATACAACAACACCCGTACCATCACCATTTTCTTAGCTGCTTATCCTCACTAGGGTCGCAGGCATATGCTGGAGCCTATCCCAGCTAACTTTAGGCAAGAGGCATTGTAAACCCTCGATTGGTCACCAGCCAATCGCAGGGCACATATAGACAAACAACCATTCACATATTCATGGCTATGACATGTGGTGTTCCCCAAGGGTCAATCCTGGGGCCGTTGTTGTTGAATCTGTACATGCTTCCTTTAGGCTAGTTAATACGCGGCTGCAATGTGTCCTACCATATACATGCAGATAGCACTCAGATCTACAGTACGTGTCACTGCAGATTCACTTTGTCATTGCATCCAACAGATCGGTGTGTGGATACAAAACTGCTTTCTCCACCTAAACTCTGACAAAACTCAAGTCATTGTCTTTGGCCCACAGAAACAAAGAGAAAGTGTTATCAGTCACCTTGAAACAGCCTTTCAAAGTTTATGTTACCATTTACAAACTGCCACAGATTTGTTTTGATTACTTTACTGAATTACTTTCAGTTGTGTGCTCTGATTTTGACTGTTAGTTCATTACAGGGGACTAAGGGATGCTAAAGAACGCACTGTTGTCCTGCTGAAATGTGTGGTCTGACTGATTATGTGACTGGACTTACCGATAGCAGAGGTCACACTTTTGATTTGATTATTACTAAGGGTTAGGGTTTGGGTTAGGGTGTTAGGGTTACTAAGGGTGTTGCTTTGTCTGATCGCTCTTTTGTTTCCGTTTGTTACACCTAAACCGGAAGTTGGGTCTGCAGTTGTTTAGGGAAGGGATGACAGCACAGGGAAACAGTTTATGGCTTGGATTAAGGATTTGGTTTGAAAACTCGCCATGTTCTAACAATGATGATTTGATGAAGTGTTGCAAATTTGGACACCGTTTAGGTTAGAATGATTAAAAAAAAAAGTAGGAGAAAGGAATAGTCTGTCAGGACACAGAAAATGGAGTGCCAGAGAGATGAACGGAAATGGCGCAAGTCAAAACCCAGCTTCATGATGAGGTTTACAAATAAAAGCGACATGCTTTTAACCAAATCTTGCATTGAACAAGGAAGGCAGGGCTCGACAATAACGATGTACCGATGGCCCGGGGCAAGTTAAAACAAAATTCGGGCAAGTAAATCCAATCAGTGATATTCCCGTCGGGCAAGAGTTTTTTTTAAAAGCAGTTCTTGTTGGGTGTTGGTAAAACACGGACTGCATACGTAATTCCGGTGGTAATTTGCAAACCAATCCTTGCAAATCTTGAAATGGACCAATCAGAATCGTTTATTTAGACCGCGGTCCGTAGTCCACAGTCCGCGTTTTACCCACATCCGTTCTTGTTCGCGATCAACCAATCAGCGATGGTTTGACTAGGAAAACATCTATCATGGCGTCCCTGCCAACATGGTCTAATTCTTCAACAACTTCTGAAGGAAAACACCAAAAAGTGATGAACCAGTGCCTCCTAAACAAGTATTTTATTAGCGGCAGCAAATCAAATGATGGCACAGGTGAGTGAATCACATTGCTGTGACAATTTGAAGTGGTCACAATGAAACACCACCCATTAGATAACACCACCCATTAGATCCAATACCGAGTGCTGATTTTGCACAAGCTACAAAATCTAGCGCTTCCATTTCTCTGTGGATTTTTCTCACCTTTGCTTCACAAATTATTGTTTGACCATTGAGCATTTTTTTCTGGAATATAAACACTTTACTATTACACAAATGTGTCTATTCAATAATGTTTCATTGTGGTGCACAACTTAATAAATATCACTGCTTACTACGACTACAATGTGTAAGGTAGTATGGCATGCCGTGTTAACATACGTTTCAGACATTCCTCCAAATACAATGCATCAGTACTATTATCTGATGAATTATCAGCATATTCGGGCAAGTAGTTCTCACCTTAAGGATTCCCCATGGGCAAGCAATTTTTGTTTTTAATGTAGAGACCTGGAAGGGTTATTTATCTGAGATTATTACCAACTGTAGCAACAACTGCCGTTACAACTTATTTCTACATCTAAGTGCAATGCATTTGCAATATTTTTATATAACAAAGTTCAAGGTATAAAACATGCAATCATTTCCACAACACAGATAACTATTATTCAGCCATATAGACACATTGAACTGTCACATTTCACATTGATCATTGACAAAACAGTTGAAGCGATCATCTGCAGTCTGGGCACATCAACATGCTTACTTGATTTCTAAAGTCTGTGCTGAACAGTTTGCTACCACAACTCACTCATCTAGTAAACATCTCACTTGAGACTGGAACATTCCAAAGGCCTTAAAAACTGCTGTCATTACGCCTCTTCTGAAGAAGAGCCGTCTTGATGCCACAGTACTTAACATCAAACCTGACATTCTTGGGGAGTCTTAGAAATGGTTGTATACCAACAGCTTACTGACTTTGTCCTCTCTAACAATGTGTTTGATACTCTCCGATCAGGCTCTAGGTCCCACCATAGCACTGAGACAGCTCTGATTAAGGTGACAAATGTTATCCATCTGAACACACATGTAGACAAAGTCTTAGTTTTAGTTCTGCAGGACCCGAGCGCTGCCCTTGACACAGTTGACCATGTGAGCTTATTACAGGGTGGGAATCTCTGGTACTGCTCTAAACAAGTTCAAGTCCTATTCAGAGGACAGGTAGTACTGTGTTTGAATTGGTAACTGTATCTCAGACCAAATGGCGATCATCTGTGGGGTTCCCCAGGGGTCAATCCTGGTGCCGCTATTGTTCAATCTGTACATGATCTCTTTAGGGCAGCTAATAGGCAGCTGCAATGTGTCCTACCACACCCATGCAAATGACACTCAGATCTACGGTATATGTCACTTATGGCATATGCATGGTCCTGCAGATTTACTTTGTCACTGCATCAAACAGATCAGACAGAACTCAAATCATTGTTTTTGGCCCACAGAAATAAAAATAATGTGTTATCAGTCACCTTAAGACTCTTTCTCTAAAACCTAATCATCTACTGGTACTAATGGACTCAGATTTGAACTTCAACACCCATATTAAATCAATAACATCATCATCTTTTTACCACCTAAAAACACATTGCCAAAATCAAGGAAATAGTGTCTAAGCCAGATTTAGAGACACTAATCCTTACCTTTGTCTCCAGCAGGGTAGACGCCTGTAACGGTCTTCTCACTAGGCTCTCTTGAAGTACACCGACAGCTGCTGCTTGAGTCCTGAATAGAAGCAGGAAATTTACTATATTAGTTCAGTACTCAGATCTCTGTACTGATTTTCTGCTGCTCAGGGCATAGACTTTAAAACATACTTGCTTGTGTACAAGTCGTGATTGTCTTGCACCGAAGTACATCTCTGACATGTCAGAGTCATATAAGTGTTCTTGGGCTCTGAAAAGTCAAGGACAGGTCCCCGGTGGGTGCCCAGAGTCAGGACTCAACATGGTGAGGCTGTGTTTGAACATTCTTCCAGAAGATGTGCAACAATCCTCAACTTTGGGAATGTTGCAATCCAGGCTATTCCACTGTACGTATGTCAACTGAAAGTATTTGCTTATTGGCTTCAATAGACAATCTAGGCAATCTGTCCTAAAAGGAGTTTTAGTTCTTTGGTTCTTTGGTCCCTGGTCCTTTGCGTTCTGAAAATGTGAAAACTTTCGTCTTTTGGTGGCGGTGTGTATCGAAAATCAGAGTCTTAAATTGAATCTAACCACCACTTTTGCTTTTTCCCCAGCATGCGACCAGCTGTCTTTAGGCGTGGTCGCAATCTTCGGCCCGTCGCACAGTTCCTCATCCAACGCCGTTCAGTCCATCTGCAATGCACTGGAAGTTCCGCACATCCAGGTGCGGTGGAAGCACCACCCCATGGACAACAGGGACACCTTTTACGCCAATTTATACCCTGACTACTCGTCCTTGAGCTATGCCATCCTGGACCTGGTGCAGTATCTTAAATGGAAGACTGCCACGGTCGTCTACGATGACAGCACAGGTGAGTAGAAGTTGACACTATTGGTACACATGATCCATCCAATATACAGTACAGTAAAGTACTGGTGGTTCTCGTTTTAGGGGGCACTATGTTACCACATTTGGACTCATTTTTAACCCCTTTTTTAATCTGTATAATGGTAATGGTATTTTTTTTTTCACTTGAACATGCATCAGATTACAATTGAATGCATCACATAATCAGTTCACAGTTCCACATGTCCAAAAGGAGTAGGAAGAAGCAAAGCTTATTAAATCCTACCCCTCCATCTGGTACTTTTACAATCAGTAACTGTTACATTTGTTCACTTCCTGCTTTCCTAATATAGTTTAATTTTTTTTTTAATAAATAAAAGTACAGCGATCCCTCATTTGTCATGGTTATTTGGTTCCAGACCAACCATCATAAGTAGGATTCCTACTTATAAATGGAATATTTTTGTAGTTAGAACATAGAAAACCTGTTCGTGGCGGTAACTAATTCATTTAATTATTATTATTATTATTTTTTTTTAGTGCAATTAACGCATACACACTAGAGCAGAGGTGGGCAAATATTTTGACTTGTGGGCCACATTGGGTTAACAAAATCGCCCCGGGGGGGGGGGGGCAGAAAATATACCGTATTTTCCGGACTATAAGTCACATTTTTTTTCATAGGTTGGCTGTTCCTGTGACTTATACTCTAGAGCGACTTATAAAGTTTTTTTTTTTACATAAACACTGGACACCTTTTCTGTTTATGTTTATTTTTTGTGTAGCTGAATAACCATTGTGCTAGCATATCTTACATCTATTCAGCCTGTTCTCTATTATTTTATTATTGTTAGAATTTGCCTTCCAAGAGGATGTAATGTCTGTTTTGTCGTTTGTAGTAAGTAGTTTGTAAAATAAATTACTCGCAAAAAATGCGCCTTATACTCCAGAGCAACTTATATATTTTTTTTCTACCTAATTATGCATTTTTGGCCTTGTGCGACCTCCAGAATATATTGTATTTAACGCACACACACACACACACACTATTTTATGCTTATAATGTTCATTGAATTATTTGTCTAATTTTATCTATAAAAGTTGTATGTTCTCATGACCCTTTTTTCAAGAGCACTTTAAACATCAGACCATATCTAACTATGTCATTTAATTTTACAGTTTTGTTGTTTTTTTTTACTAAATAAGACATCCGACTTGCAAGTCATGTTGCCAGTTTGTATGTTAAGAGTCAAAATACTTAGAAAGCAACTGGCGGGCCAAATACAAACTTGGTGGGCCACATGTGGCTCCTGGGCCGTAGTTTGCCCACCCCTGCACTAGCACAAGCATTCCTCGGGTCAGATGTCATACACACAGCGGAGCACATAGTATGAAGCACAGTGGAGCGTCCCCACACAGAGCCTGACACTGTTTTATTACTTGTACAGTGTACACTGTATGTATCTCCAACCCACACGTCTCTAGTTCATTCATCCTTTCCTTTTCATTACAAGAGTCCAAGATGCATTCAGTGACACCCCCGAACATCAGAAAAAAATGGCTTAATAGTGCGTGTGTATACTGTACACCAGGAGTGGGCTAACTTTTTGATTCGCAAGCCGCATTCATTTAACAAAATTGATCGGTGGGGCCAGCCAATCACAGGGCACATATAGACAAACAACCATTCACACTCACATTCATACCTATGGACAATTTGGAGTTGCTAATTAACCTAGCTTGTTTTTGGAATGTGGGAGGAAACCGGAGTACCGGGAGAAAACCCACGCATGCACAGGGAGAACATGTAAACTCCACACAGAGATGGCAGAGGGTGGAATTGAACTCGGGTCTCCTAGCTGTGAGGCCTGCGTGCTAACCACTTATCCGCCGTGCAGCCAATTAACCTAGCCTTTTTTTTGGAATGTGGGAAGAAATCGGAGTACCCGGAGAAAACCCACGCATGCACTGGGAAAACATGTAAACTCCACACAGAGATGGCCGAGGGTGGAATTGAACTCGGGTCTCCTAGCTGTGAGGTCTGCGCGCTAACCCAGACTATATATGTTGCACGTATAATTCCACCTGGATTATTGTATCTGTAATATAAGTAATATGCAATATGCCATATGTCCCTTTTTTCAGGAACACCTTGTGCTTCTTTGTGCCCCGTGCCGTAGTTTGCTGACCCCTGCTGTACACCACCCCCAATGCAGTGTATATTATATATCAATATGGTGACACGACAAAGGTGCTGATCTGTGTTCCAGGGCTTATCAGACTACAGGAGCTGATAATGGCCCCGTCGAGGTACAACATCAGGCTGAAGATCCGACAGCTGCCTCTCGACACGCATGACACCAGACCCCTGCTCAAGGAGATGAAGAGGAGCCGGGAGTTCCGCATCATTTTTGACTGTAGCCACCACATGGCCGCGCAGATCCTCAAGCAGGTTAGTCGGGAGAGTCGACTTTAGAATGTTCAAATATGGCAGCTACTGGTTTCCCAAGAATATTGTTGTAATTTTGGTGGAAAAAAAATATCACAAATCATGAAATTTGAATTGTAATATTACAAGGAACATTTTAGTGAATTAAGTTGTAATATATAATCATAACTTTTGTTAAAATTACAATTTAATTCTCTTGGGATTAAAACATGTTTTTGATGTTTTTTTCCTCATTATGACATGTTTTTATATATATTGAATTACTTTTTTTTCTATTTTTCTATTGCAGCAACATTTTTTTTCACAATATTACAACTTAAGTCTTACAAAATTGCACATTTTCACTCCCAATAAAAAAAAAAATAAATCTATGTTTTCTTAACTAGCAATATTGTAATGTTATTCTTGTTACCTTATGACCTTTTCCCTTACTCTATCCTCCGCATCACATTGCGACTTCTATCTGTAACATTACAACTTTTTTTCATGTAGTTTTATTGGATATTTTTTCCATTTCTGTACAACCATAATAACAGTCATTGGTTAGTCAGGAGGTTCGACTCTAGAATGTTCAAATATGGCAGCTACTGGTTTCCCAAGAATATTGTTGTAATTTTGGTGGAAAAAAATATTGCAAATCACGAAATTTGAATTGTAATATTACAAGGAAAATTTTAGTGAATAAGTTGTAATATATAATCATAACTTTTGTTAAAATTACAATTTAATTCTCTTGGGATTAAAACATGTGTTTTTGACTTTTTTTCCTCATTGTAACATGTTTTTTAAATATATTGAATAACTTTTTTTAGCAACAATTTTTTTTTACAATATTACAACTTTAATCTTACAAAATTGCACATTTTCACTCACAATAAAAAAAAAATATATTTTTTCTTTTTGTTTACTTTTTTTTTTTTACTATTTTTCTATTGCAGCAAAATTTTTTTACAATATTACAACTTTAATCTTACAAAATTGTCACTCCCAATGAAAAAAATAAATAAATCTATGTTTTCGTAACTCGCAATATTTTGATGTTATTCTTGTTACCTTATGACCTTTTCCCTTACTCTACAACTTCTTTTTTCATGTTGTTTTACTTTATATTTTTTCCATTTCTGTGTAACTATAATAACAGTCATTGGTAAGTCAGGAGGTTCGACTCTAGAATGTTCAAATATGGCAGCTACTGGTTTCACCCCAATGCTGCCCAAGACTGTCCCTGCTCCTGATATTGTCAAAGATATCGACAGACAGCAAGTACATTGGCATCACAACACCAAATGTTCATAAAGCTCATAAGTTCATATCAGGAGTATGTGCAATTTCCTGCTGGGACTGACTCCAGCCTATGCTGTGAATGGTAGTGTCCTCTATATAGTGATGGGCCTCTTATTGTTAGGGTATTGTCCAAAAGTACACTCTGCATTACCTTAAATCAACATAAGTAAAAATCACTTGTGTAGTTGGTGTGACAGTATAGATAAAATAGTCTGGTAGAACCACCCCCACCCTACCCCACCCCACCCCATCCCATCCCATCTCCCTTAAGTGTGCTGTCACTTTCTGTTACCGTCTCACCAAATGCATCATCTCCTCCCGACTTATTAGGATGTAAGTTGACATAAATCCGCTCCTGGCTATTCTACAAAAGAAAAAAAAAAGCAAAGCGGAGAGGAGGTTTTTCAGGCACATTTCTCCTTCATGGCAAAAAAAAAAAAAAAAAACGTCTATGTGTCTTGGCGTGAAAGCGCACCATCTTTGAAATGAGTGATGTTTGATTAAAACTCCTTGTAAACACCAACTCTTGAAATAAACATCATAAAAACAGAAAAGTGGAGGCCCTGCAGACAACTTAAAATGCTGCCTCCTAGCTGGTCCAACAACATTAGAACCACTAAAATTGGTAATCTGTTGTTGCCAAGGCAACAACAGCGACATTATTCTCTTCAATACAAGCCAGGGTACCAACCCAGTGACCTCGTAGTTGTTGAAATTAACACATTGTGTTGCTTCAAGTGCTTTATTTGCACAGCCATTAAACATAGATGGATGTATTCCATCTGCTAAACTAATGTACTTAACCATCTATCCACATATGACATATCATTTATTCTGATTGTTCTGATTGGCTGGGATTGAATGACTTACTTGCATCAAACTAGAAGTATAGGGACACACTGGCACGGAAAATAAAGATACTATGACAATAAAGAAGCAATATTGCGAGAAAAAAAAAAAAACAACAACAACAATGTAATTGTTTTCTTTTTCCCAAGAATATTGTTGTAATTTTGGTGGAAAAAAATATCACAAATCACGAAATTTGAATTGTAATATTGTAAAATTTTAGTGAATTAAGTTGTAATATTAATTAAAACATATGTTGTCTGGTCATTATGACATGATTTTCATATATATTGAATTACTTTTTTTTTTACTATTTTTCTATTGCAGCAACAATTTTTTTTTTTTTTTACAATATTACAGCGTTAGTCTTACGACAATAAAGAAGCAATATTGCGAGAAAACAAACAAACATGAAACCAATGGAATTGTTTTCTTTTTCCAAAGATTATTGTTGTAATTTTGGTGGAAAAAAATATCACAAATCATGAAATTTGAATTGTAATATTACAAGGAAAATTTTAGTGAATTAAGTTGTAATATATAATTATAACTTTTTGTTAAAATTACAATTAATACTCTTGGAATTAAAACACATGTTTTTGACTTTTTTTTCCTCATTATGACATGATTTTTATATATATTGAATTACTTTTTTTACTATTTTTCTATTGCAGCAACAATTTTTTTTTTTTTACAATATTACAGCGTTAGTCTTACGACAATAAAGAAGCAATATTGCGAGAAAACAAACAAACACGAAACCAATGGAATTGTTTTCTTTTTCCCAAAAATATTGTTGTAATTTTTTTGGTGGAAAAAAATATAACAAATCACGAAATTTGAATTGTAATATTACAAGGAAAACAAGGAACATTTTAGTGAATTAAGTTGTAATATATAATCATAACTTTTGTTAAAATTACAATTAATTCTCTTGGAATTAAAACATATGTTTTTGACTTTTTTTTCATTATGACATGTTTTTTTTTAATATATATTGAAATTTTTTTTTACAATATCACAGCTTTAGTCTTACAAAATTGCACATTTTCACTCCCAATAAAAAAATAATAAATCAATGTTTTCTTAAAATATTGTGATGTTATTCTTACTCTACAACTTAATCCGCATCACATTGCGACTTCTATCTGTAACATTCTGACATTTTTCATGGAGTTTTACTGTATATTTTTTCCATTTCTGTGTAACTATAATAATAATATATAATGAATTATTATAATTGTATTATATTTTTATTATATTATAATTTGTTTTTATTATAATTATTAATATTTATAATAACAGTCATTGTTTTTAAATAATTCGTCGACTACCAGGATATTTTTGTATCCATGTTTTTGTATCTACTGGTTATCTCATCATGGTCAAAAAAAATATTTCATTTATTTTATTTAATTGGAGACATGGTTTCAAACAAATTGGTGTTATTTTTTCATTTCTTTTGTGTATGCATGAAAATGCATTTTGGTCACCAATAAGCATTCCTTGCTAGCTGTGCATTTCACTTCAGAGAGCCAATAATGACATTTCTGTACTAAAATGAATTTTATGCATTGCGAATGGGACAGTCATTGCATCCCATTGAAAAGGTCAAGCCTATGTAAGACAATGAGTGCAATGTAGGACACACTGAGTTCTTGGGAAATGTCATGTGACTTTAACGATGTATGTGTATGTGTGTGTGTGTGTGTGTGTGTCAAAGTGGCGCCGATGCCATTATGTTTTAAACAGGCTTTCAACATCATGACACGAACAGCGCTGGTGTTTATATATAAATATAAATATAAATATCCATGCCCTTGCCTTGCCAGCCTTTGTCATGCCACCGTGCTGAAAACTGCATCAAGTCGTCTGACTGCACTCGCATCAACATGCATCTGTCAGCTCATGTTCCATCTCACTTTGGAGGGGAGGGAATGGGGAAAGTGTGTCCCTGGTTATTTAAAACACAAAACAACAACAAAAAAAAAACATCTGTTGGGGAATAAATGAAGGGTTAATAAAAAAAGAGAAAAAACATGGAGCAAGATTTCATTTCTCCGAGGAATCCAAACTAAAGATGCAAAACAGGATGACGCTTGTGCGTACACATTCCTAACATGTGTAACCTTGACTTTTATTTACAGCAGATGGAACAATTAAATTGAGGGGCGGTGGATAGGTAGGGGGGTGTGTGGGGGGGGGGGGGGGGGGGGGGGGGGGGCATTGCGCCGCCACCAAGGGAATGTGGCGCCTTTGAATTGAAATTGAGTGAAGCAAGTGGCAGTGATGGAGTGTCCCTGTGTAAAATTTAACCAGCTCTTTTCATTTAAAGACTGCAAAGGAACACAATTCAAACCTTAAATGTTGTGGTATGCATTGGAGCATAAACTGGATTAACTGAATTTTTTTTTTTTTTTACTTTAATAATGATTTTGAGTGCCTAAGGAAGTGGAAAGGAAAATTTTACCTCCCTTTGATCATATGGTTATTTATTGACAAGTATTTTTAATGACTTACGAGCAACAGAACCAATGTTGTAGCACCCAGTCAAGAGCCAGAAGTGCCTTGTGAAACCTGGGAACATCATAACTGGTCAGCATCCAGCAGCTTAATCTACCTCTGTGTGTTCTTGAAAATCATCAGTCATGAGTCAGGTCAATCTATTTAAAAAAGGGTGAAATGCATGTGTCTGTCATACTGCAATATTTGGAATTTAGAAAGCATCGTAACTGGTCAGCATCCAGCAGCTTAATCTACCTCTGTGTGTTCTTGAAAATCATCAGTCATGAGCCAAGTCAGTCATTTTTTTCAAAAAAGGGTAAAATGCATGTGTCTGTCATACTGCAATATTTGGAATTTAGAAAGCATCGTAACTGGTCAGCATCCAGCAGTTTAATCTACCTCTGTGTGTTCTTAAAAATCATCAGTCATGAGTCAAGTCAACTCAATTTCAAAAAAGGGTGAAATGCATGTGTCTGTCATACTGCAATATTTGGAATTCATGAAGCCTATGGAAAGTATTCACAGCGCTTCACGTTTCATGCATGAAATGCATGAAATGAAATGCATTTCACCCTTTTTTAAAAATTGACTTTTGAAAAAAGGGTGAAATTTCATTTCATGCATTGCATGGAGAAATGACTCCATTTTGGTGCACGGCTCCAACGTGAAGCGCTGTGAATACTTTCCATATACTTTCTAAATTCCAAATATTGCAGTATGACAGACACATGCATTTCACCCTTTTTTTAAAACAAACTTGACTTGACTCATGACTGATGATTTTCAAGAACACAGAGAGGTAGATTAAGCTGCTGGATGCTGACCAGTTACGATGCTTTCTAAATTCCAAATATGTATATGTATGTTTCTATAGTATGACAGAAAATTGACTTGACTTGACTCATGACTGATGATTTTCAAGAACACACAGAGGTTGATTAAACTGATGGATGCTGACCAGTTATGATGCTTCAATGCTACAATACTTACATCTCGCAGAATTTCTGTAATTAAAACTACTGTTGTACATCAGTAGGTTGCCTACAGCCACAGCTGTGTATTCAGGTGTTTTTTTTTTGACCCAGCACAAATTAGAGATCCCAGACGTTATTTGTTTTCATACTGTACACCCGGCTGTTAATATTACATGTTGTCACAATTATAAGAATTACTGGGTTTTTTTTTGCATTTACATGCTAACCAAAATTGTTTTATGATCATGTGACGTCTATATATAAAACTCACAGTGAAGAGGATGTACACCCAAAATATTATAACATTTTTTTCCCCATTTTGTTTTACTTTTGGTGTGCAGGCCCAGACCATGGGGATGATGACAGAGTACTACCACTACATTTTCACCACTCTGGTAATGTACCACACCCACTCAAACCTGTACACACACACACACAGGCGCTTTTTGATGAATAGCGGCTAATTGCGAACAGGCTTTTTCACGCAGTCTGTTATAGATCAATTTTCTTTGATGAGCTGGAAGCATAATAGAGCCGTCGAGGTAAACGCACCTCTTTTATGAGCAAAGTCAACAGAAATTTGTTTGAGGTTTACACCATAAAACGCAGGTTGGTTGAGTATCAGGTTGACAAAATCAAATGTCTCTTACCCAGCTTGGGGAAAAGAGAGGAATATGGTGCTATGTGAAGCTTTACAGGCTCATCCAATAAAAGGTAATTTATTTGAGTGCAGAAACAAATGAATCTGTGCAAATGCAATACACAAAACGCTAACATAAAACTTTACAGTAAATTCTCGTTGCGCTAAAACAGTAAAATATAATGGGTGGAACAACACTATTAAATATAAGATACAGTACAATATTATCCCCTAAACATAAGTCAAAAGCTTGAAACACAACTAGAAACTAGAAATATCTCAAACACATGCAGTACTATTTATATATATGGAAGTCGTCTCTTGTCACTTTGTGCTTTGACTTTTTTCCTTTTCACAGATCCAGTCATTCCGCCCCACGTCATGGTTTTTCAAAAATATAATAACTAAAAAACCATATTGTGTCATGGTTGAATTTTGCATAAATCAAGCATTTTCAAGCATGGACATGGTTAAAATACACATATAAGGCATTCAATATACAGATTTAATGATGATGTTGATATAGTATTCTAGTATACTGGCCACTAGGTTTCATTAATGTTGCTGTAATGTGTGGTGAGACAATCCTTGGGCTGCTGTTTTTTTTAATGTTTTTTTTTTTTTTTTACAATATTACAGCTTTAGTCTTACAAAATTGCATATTTTTCACTACCAATAAAAAAATAATAAATCTGAACACTAAACTCCCAACAACACTTTTTGTTTACCATTCACTCTGAATTCCTCAGCAACACATTTAGACTGTGGTAACACACACTTCTTTATGGCTTAATTACTCTTACTATGTGTACTATATTGGGTTATACCAATATAAAGGTGGCTATAGGGGTGCTATTTCATTACTACAGGTCTCTAATAATGTTAAAAAAAATATGTAGGTAATAAACAGGTTTTTTTAGAAGTAAATTTATGAAGAATTGTTGTAATTTTGGTGGAATTCATGAAATTTATGAAGAATAAAATTATGAGGAAAAGTAATGTAATTTTAGTAGTGTAAAGTTGAAAAGATTTTTAAAAGTCGTACTATTATGAGAAATACATAAAATAACAAGGTCGCAACTTTTGGAAAATTAGTTTGCGGAAAAAGTTCTAATGTAACATTAATAATGTCAACATATTATGGAAATAAAGTAATACTATGAAGAAAATAAATTTTAGAAAAAATGTAAATACTTTGAAAATTGCAATTGGAAAATTAGTTTGCAGAAAAAGTTCTAATGGAACGATAATAATGTCAACATATTATGGAAATAAAGTCATACTATGAAGAAAAATTATTTAAAAAAAATTGAAATACTTTGAAAATTGCAAAAATGGTAAATAAGACTAAAAACTAAAGTTCATACTCATAATACACTTCTGACATATCAGAAAGATTAAATGCATTTTTAAATTTTATAACTTTTCAGCATATCTACATGTGTTTACAAAATCTGATAGTGGCGCTTCCATCCTTTAATTTTTCAGTATGTGGCTCTCGGTGGAAAATATTTGGACACTGCTGCATTGGAGTATAGTATATTGCATAACACAGCAATAACAGTACCAATGTTGTAATAGCGGTAAGATGGAAACTGCTCAGCAAAATATATCACAGCCAGAGGTCAGTTTTTTTTTTCAGATTTATTTGTTTTTTGTAGACCCCATATATTTTCAACTGTGAAAATACATAACATAGGTGGAAGTGTGATTTTGTATCCCTGTGATGACAAATGCACTTGTGAAGCTGTTGCTGCTTCTCTTCGCCATGTTGGCTGCCAAACACGGTGACTGGGAACTAATAGCAACATGTTCTATGCTGTTCCTTTCACCCTCTGTTATTGTCTCCACTGCACACAAGCACACAGTGACTGACTTGTCTCTGTGGACCCTGCTAGTCGGTGGTGATAATGCATTATGACATAGAGGCCCGGCCGTGACGTGTGTCATCTTTCATGCTCAGGAGCGTAGCCAATGTCATTGTTTTGGCATGCATCATGTCTTTGGAGCTTTAATGGGTGGGGAACTCTTTTTTTGTGTTAAACTTTATACAGTTCATGTTTAATTCAGGAATGTCTGTGCTGGAAACAGTATTTTGATTAGGTGAAGGTACCTTTGTGCTGCACGGCGGTCGAGTGGTTAGCACGCAGACCTCACAACTCGGAGACCCGGGTTCAATCCCACCCTCTGCCATCTCTGTGTGGAGTTTGCATGTTCCTTTCACATTCCAAAAACATGCCAGGTTAATTGGCGACTCCAAATTGTCCATAGGTATGAATGTGAGTGTGAATGGTTGTTTGTCTATATGTGCCCTGTGATTGGCTGGCGACCAGTCCAGGGTGTACCCCGCCTCTCACCCCCGCGACCCTTGTGAGGATAAGCGGACCGCTTTTTCCTCACAAGGGTCGCGGGGGTGCTGGAGCCTATCCCAGCTGTCTTCGGGCGAGAGGCGGGGTACACCCTGGACTGGTCGCCAGCCAATCACAGGGCACATATAGACAAACAACCATTCACACTTACATTCATACCTATGGACAATTTGGAGTCACCAATTAACCTAGCATGTTTTTGGAATGTGGGAGGAAACCGGAGTACCCGGAGAAAACCCACGCATGCACGGGGAGAACATGCAAATTCCACACAGAGATGTCCGATTATTGGATATTGTATAATTTAATTTCATATCAATGTGTTTTGACTAATTAGAGACCCTGACCATTATTTGCTGTTGCAAGAAAACCCAAAGTGAGCATCATTGTGTTTGTAAAATACATATTTTTTTTTCATACCACTCTTGTGCAAGTGTACCTAATATTCAGCCCATGCAGATATCATGTCTACTTCTGCTTTTAAAATGCAACGAGCACTGCCAAAAAACGTGAACTTATAATTGGAACAAGACGCGTTTCCATGACACCCTAAAAAGGCTCTAATGGAAAGGAGGATGTGACAAGAAATGAATGTGCAAACATTGCTGTCCCACTTAGTTTGTATTCTTAGCTTCAAAAGCTCGGAGAGCGACCCCGTCTACTTTAGCGAGCATCTCGCGATGTCACACGGAACAACAGTGATATACTTTGATCCCTGCTCGGCGTTGTAGTGCAAAGAGAGAGAAGAGCAGGAGGAGGAATAATTCAGCATCTATGGCGTAGGGGTGGGTTTTTAGTAAGTGTCTAACACGCTCTCGTTACCCCTGCACTAACCCCACAGGGTGCTAATGAAATATCTATGTTGATCCAAATGTTTTTCCCGAGCCCCCCGGCCCATTACAGCTCGACATGTGTCGACGTGTGACTTGGCGCTTTGACTACAATGGCTGCCCTAGAAATTACGTTTGGCTTAAATCACATTGCTGCCATGGGAATGCAGACAGTGAATTATTAATGAGCTCACTTTTTGTCTATTATACATGTATAATGTTTGCAACTACAAATCAGACGTTGGAATTGGGACATAGTCATATGCTTTTATTTGGAGGATCAATATTTGACATGGGGCTGCACGGTGGACGAGTGGTTAGCGCGCAGACTTCACAGCTAGGAGACCCGAGTTCAATTCCACCTTCGGCCATGTCTGTGTGGAGTTTGCATGTTCTCCCCGTGCATGCGTGGGTTTTCTCCGGGTACTCCGGTTTCCTCCCACATTCCAAAAACATGCTTGGTTAATTGGCGACTCCAAATTGTCCATAGGTATGAATGTGAGTGTGAATGGTTGTTTGTCTATATGTGCCCTGTGATTGGCTGGCGACCAATCCAGGGTGTACCCCACCTCTTGCCCGACGACAGCTGGGATAGGCTTCAGCACCTCCCGCGGTAGAAAATGAATGAATGAATGAATATTGGACACAGGGCTGCACGGCGGTCAAGTGGTTAGCACGCAGGCCTCACAGCTAGTAGACCCGAGTTCAATTCCACCCTTGGCCATCTCTGTGTGGAGTTTGCATGTTCTCCCCGTGTGTGCGTGAGTTTTCCTCCCACATTCCAAAAACATGCTAGGTTAATTGGCGACTCCAAATTATCCATAGGTATGAATGTGAGTGTGAATGGTTGTTTGTCTATATGTGCCCTGTGATTGGCTGGCGACCAGTCCAGGGTGTACCCCACCTCTCACCCGAAGACAGCTGGGATAGGCTCCAGCAACCCCCCGCGACCCTCGTGAGGATAAGCGGTCGAAAATGAATGAATATTGGACACGCGGCTGCACGGTGTATCAGTAGTTAGCAAGTAGGCCTCACAGCTCGGAGACCCGAGTTCAATTCCACACTGGGCCATCTCTGTGTGGAGTTTGCATGTTCTCCCCGTTCATGCGTGGGTTTTCTCCGGGTACTCCGGTTTCCTCCCACATTCCAAAAACATGCTAGGTTAATTGGCAACTCCAAATTGTCCTTAAGTAATTAATTAATTAACTCCAGAAGATGGCAGCAGCTGCATTTATCAACCTCTACATGCGCTTTTAAATTTTTGTTGCTCTGAAGAGCTGCTCTCTTATAATGAAATACACTTGTGTCAAATTGTAAAGCACGTTTATTTATAAACAAACTGTCTAACTTCTCTAATGGGATGCCAGCCTCTGCATACATTGCTACTTTGCTATTGGTGGAGTATCCAACTCTGCGTGCGCTTTAAAATGTGGCTACTCAGTATTGTTTGTTTTTTTTAATAAGCTATGTTTTTTCCTTACTGATATTACAACATTGGTTCTGTAGCTGCTGTGTTGTTGCTATAATACTTGTTCGAGTTTATCTGTCACTGATTTTAAATAGATATTTGTTTGTCCACTAAGATGAAGAGCATTATCTTGAAGGTGAGCGTACATCTCCTGATGTGGCATTGAAAGCAAACCCTCCTTTGGCTTTATTTGATCTTAATATAGCATCTCTCTAATCAGAAGCTGCATCATTTAGCTTTTCATGTGAGGAGAAAAGCGTGCCGCCATGAATACTTAAAAGGCAGAATCCAGGCGTGCACGGTGGGAGAGTGGAAACTAAATGAGACTATTTTCTTCATTACTGCTGTCTCTCTCTCTCTCTCTCTCTCTTGCTCTCAATAAAAAGGATCTGATGGCCATTGATTTGGAGCCATATCGCTTCTGTGGCGTAAATATGACCGGCTTCCGCATCCTCAATGTGGACAATCCCCAGGTGTCTTCTATTGTGGAGAAGTGGTCCATGGAGAGGCAGATACCGCCTAAACCCGACTCAGGCCTCCTGGAGGGCATCATGACGGTATGTTCTAGTACGTTTACACCTCATCTTTATGATCATTAATGGCAGAGGTGGGTCTATACAATATGGTTCATATGACAATATATTGCCCCAGAGTGGGACTTGTTCCGATATGGGTATTAAAAAACACAAAGGTGGGTACAAATACCATATGAATTGAATATCTGACAAATAAAAGCACAAATCTGACATACCTCCTTAATGAAGGTAACATTCAGGTCACTGGCAATAAGTAATAAGCAGATTAATACAAGAAGTAGTCTATTTACATCAGGTATACATTTCGGTATTTGGTATTTTGGTATTTGTGGTTGACTTGTGGCATATTATTAGTTTAAAAAATGCATATTTAAGCAAACTTTACATATTTTTGGGCTAAATTCGGCATTTTCAAGCATAAAAAAATTCCTAACTGAGCTAAAATACAAATATAAGGCATTCAGAATATGCATTCAAATACGTTGTGATGATATGTAGTACTATACATTGTTCACAATGTATGTTTAGTATATCGGGCAATACGAGTATAACTATTAGTGATGTGTCAGTTGTGAACGAATCGGCTCTAAGAGGTGGCTCTTTGAAATGAAAGACAGGAGCCGGTTTGCATTTTTGGGAGACAGATGGGAGTTAATTAGTTTTTTCATCAGTTTTTCTTCTGCGAAAGGCGAATGTCATGATGCGTGGCGGCGTCGCTGCGTCCACACTGAGCAGGGGAGTCGTCGGGTTAAACACGCTGTGGTGCTCTTAGAGACGATTTGTTTGTGAGAAATTTGCATGAAGAGATTTGACCTATTTGAACATAATTTGTCTATTGAGATAATATTATATATTTATAATATATTCATTGTATAACATTATATTATTATATTGTATATTAAGTATATATTGTATTTTTGGAGCTGTTCATTAAGGTTTAAATAATAAACATTTGATATCATGTATTTTTTAATTAGTTTCTATATTTTACACAATACACATAATATGTAATACATGAATTGAAGACAACAAAAGAATCTGTGCCTGTGATTGGCTGGCAACCGATCCAGTAGACGGCTGGGATAGGCTCCAGCATACCTCCATGACCCAAGTGAGGATAAATGCCATAGAAAATGGATGGAAAAAAAAATTCTGGAGAGCCACTTGGGAGCCGAAAGAGCCGAGCCAAAAGAACCAGCTCTCTAAAAAGAGCTGAACTTTCCATCACTCGTAACTATAGGGGTATTATTTCATGTCTACAAGGTCGTAAACAGGTTTCTTTGCTGTAACTATAAAAATATTCATTTTATAAATAAGAAATCAGACTTCGGGGAAGTTCACTTGTCATGGTCTTCAATCAATTAACCAAATTAACCAAATTATTACATTATATAACTATAATGTGCAGTTGTTATGATTGTTTTTTGAGGAACAAGTATGAAAAGTACTGCTGCACGGCGGACGAGTGGTTAGCATGCAGGCCTCACAGCCAGCAGACCCGAGTTGAATTACACTCTCGACCATCTCTGTGTGGAGTTTGCATGTTCTCCCCGTGCATGCGTGCGTTTTCTCCGGGTATTCCGGTTTCCTCCCACATTCCAAAAACATGCTAGGTTAATTGGTGACTCCAAATTGTCCATAGGTATGAATGTGAGTGTGAATGGTTGTTTGTCTATATGTGCCCTGTGATTGGCTGGCGACCAGTCCAGGGTGTACCCCGCCTCTCGCCTGAAGACAGCTGGGATAGGCTCCAGCACCCCACGCGACACTCTTGATTATAATCAGAAGAAAACAAATGAATGAAAGTATGACAAGCAGAACATTGCATTAATATAAATTGTGTTTTTGTAGAAAATCAATTATGGTTCATTTTTAATTTTAATGACAAACACAAATAACTGCATAATTATACATAATGTTACATTTTATAGTATTGCTATGAAAAACAATAAGAAAACAGTAAGTAGAAAACAATTATGAAGACGAGGAATGATAAATATGTGGGAGGCATTGCTATGCTTTTATGAATTTTAAAGTCATGTAAAAACACACTTCACCCAGGCATTTTTTTTTCTTCTGTTGTTAGAAAAATAACTCTCTTCATTCTGTTCCATGTATTAAAATGGGAAGCTTACAGTGTCAGTGTTGTATTATTATGTTTCCATGGCAATGGACAGATACTTAGAACAGTATATATTTTTGATTATATATAAACAAATGTACGCATTGAAACATCTGTTGAGAATAAAGCACGGGTGGGGGCTGATCCACCGGTTGAATGGCCCAATTTGTGTCATCCCGCCAGGATTTATCACTTAGTAGCAGATGTAGGTGTGACATGCAGGATTAAATTTGGTAGCTTATTTAGTCAGGTGGTCTGTCTCGCAGCAGAATTAATCACAGAAGAAAACCAAAAACATTTTCAAAAAGGAGCAACGACTGGACAAAGAAGAATCTTTTTTTTTTCCTTCAGGTGTATTTTCAAATAATATACCCAGAAGATAAAACATACTTTGACCCTGACAAAGCTCAGTATTGTCCGAAGGCTCTTTGAGATTGAATAAACACACAAGAGCCGAGCATTGAGTGTTGAAAAAGTGCTGCATGCTCCCTGAAAATGAAGGTTTTATCCGCTTTATCAGTAATTAAAATGCTGAACACAGCCTGACCGTATCATTCCAAAACACTTTCGCAGTACTTTTGAAGGGATTACTGAGTTTTTCCTCAAGTCGGCAAGTCAAAACACATGAAGCTGTTTGTTTGTTTGTTGTTTTTTTTTTTTTTTAATAAACCAACTTTTTGACACACGCTTATCATTAAAGAAACACACACAGCACTCTCCTACGCCTTATAAATATTGAAATGTCTCTCTGACGTGGTATGAATGACAAATAACAGCAACCCTATCTGACTGGCACGTCGCGGGCCAAATGCAGCCCTTTGAGTGGCATCGAACCGGCTTGCATATGCAGTGTGAGAGAGCAAGCCCATTCCTACAAACAGCTTCTATAAGCTTTCTATCAGTACATTGATAAAAACAACATAGTACTGTTGTTTTGTAGAAGAGTAGTGTTTATATTTTTGTCAGTTTTTAAAAACAGCTGAGCATCTCTATGTACTCTCTACATAGAGGATCTCTGCAGCCGGTCCTTAAAAACAACAGTGTCATGTACAGTAAAGGGTCTTGACTAAAACAGCTGAGTATTCCTGTCGTATGGAGGAGCTTGACTAGATTTTTTGTAACAGATTCCTAAAAACAGCAGAGCTCCCATGCCATCAAGATAATTGTTGACATACCATTTTTGTAGTAGGCTATATAAAAAAACAGCAGAGCACTGTCGTAATATATAGACGATCTTTGACTAGCATTTCTGCAGTAGATATTAAAAATAGTAGAGCAGTTTTGTCATATATAGAGGATCTTTGACTAGCGTTTCTGCAGTAGATATTAAAAACAGCAAAGCAGTCGAGGGGGAGGATCTTTGAATAGTGTTTCTGCAGTAGATATTAAAAACAGCACAGCAATCTTGTCATTTAGAGGATCTTTGACTAGAGTTTCTGCAGTAGATATTAAAACAACAGCGCAGTCTTGTTATATATAGAGGATCTTTGACTAGTGTTTCTGCCGTAGATATTAAAAACAGCAGAGCACTCTTGTCATATATAGAGAATCTTTGACTAGCGTTTCTGCAATAGATATTAAAAACAGCAGAGATGTCAAGGGGGAAGATCTTTGACTAGAGTTTCTGCAGTAGATATTAAAAACAGCAGCACAGGTCTTGTTATATATAGAGGATCTTTGACTAGCGTTTCTGCAATAGATATTAAAAACAGCAGAGCAGTCGAGGAGGAGGATCTTTGACTAGCATTTCTGCTGTAGATATTACAGCAGAGCAGTCTTGTCACAGAGGATCTTTAACTAGCGTTTTTGTAGAAACTATTAAAAACAGCGGAGATGTCAAGGGGGAGGATCTTTGACTAGAGTTTCTGCAGTAGATATTAAAAACAGCAGCAGTCTTGTTAAATATAGAGAATCTTTGACTAGAGTTTCTGCAGTAGATATTAAAAACAGCAGAGTAGTCTTTTCATATATAGAGGATCTTTGACTAGTGTTTCTGTAGTAGATATTAAAAACAGTAGAGCAGTCTTCTCATATGTAGAGGATCTTTGACTAGCGTTTCTGCAGTAAATATTAAAAATAGTAGAGCAGTTTTGTCATATATAGAGGATCTTTGACTAGCGTTTCTGCAGTAGATATTAAAAACCGCAGAACAGTCTTTACATATAGGATCTTTGACAAGCGTTTCTGCAGTATATATTACAAACAGCAGATCAGTGTTGTCATACATAGAGGATCTTTGACTAGCATTTCTGCAGTAGATATTAAAAACAGCAGAGCAGTCTTGTCATTTAGAGGATCTTTGACTAGCGTTTCTGCAGAATATCCTTAAAGATAGCAAAGCGCTCCTGTCATATAGAGGATATTTGGAGGAAATTTTTGTCATAGGTCATTAAAAACAGCAAAGCACTGCTGTCATAATTTTTATCAGCTCCTATGTGTTTTTGTCAGACATTAGCTGACACAGTGTTCACCCCTTATTCCAGACAGATGCAGCTCTGACCTACGACGCTGTCCACATCGTGTCCGTTTCCTACCAGCATGCCCCGCAGATGACCGTCAACTCGCTGCAGTGCCACCGACACAAACCTTGGAGATTCGGCGGCCGCTTCATGAGTTTTATCAAGGAGGTAATGGTAACATTTAAAGCCGGTCCGCTGTGTGTGTGGTGTGTGGGTGTGCGTGTTATTCATAGGAAGAGTGAGTGGACTACAGTATTTACCCAGTAAAAGAAAAAAAAACAATCATATCCACAAACAAAGCAAAGTGAGCCATGATGGTCACATTAAAGCAGCATTGTTGTCTGCTGTGTGAAATTCCCTCTTGTTGTTATTTTATCTGCTGAACGCTTGTGCTGCAACCTTTTTGAAAGGACAACTTTGCAACGTAAGACACACAAACAAAATGGCAGATGAAGGCTGGGTGGAGATGCTAATATTTGTAACTTGATATGATAAGATGCAGGGATTTCCACTTGATTTTTAACATATAATTTGAACAGCTGAGCATTTCAAATGCCACTTTTCCACTGCACAATACTACTCAGCTATTGATGCATTCCATTGGGATATTCAGGTACCACAAAGTGTGATGAGTATTAGTATTCTGGACCATAATGTCACTGGTGCGGATGTATACCTTCAAACAAACAAAAAAACCACGTTCATATTGGTTATTTCTTGAATTCAATAGCGTTTTTCACCTTAAGTTAGCAAAGTAGTCAGTAAAGTACTACAGAATCAACCACTGATTACATGATAGACGGGCGATGGAGTTGACTTCCAGTTGCTCTTTTTATGTCTAAGCAAGCTCATAGGCTGCTCACAAAGTCGTTAGAGCAGCTTCACACAATAACCAGCACAGAAAGCTTTCTAGTTCCTCCAGAATCTGCACCTATCCAGCTGTATTTCTTTGGATTTCGGGCTTCCTGCCAAATAGTCTGTTTTAACGTATTCCACCCTAGGTCCGCCTCCAGGCACGCCCACTTCCCTGTGGTTGGTCATGCTCTCAAGTGCTTCAGAGGACTTCCAGATAGCTGCCGAAACCGACTTTATAGGAGTCGGTTTATCTTTTTTAAATGGCCGGAAATAGGCACTCTACAGTCCGGAGTTTCTCAAGAAAAGAGGTTCCTTCAAGGCATTTCTCAATAGTAAGCAGCTTTAGCATTTTAGCATCGGTAACGTGTAATGTGGTCATTGCACAGTCCTCTGCATTGTACCGTCAAATGCAACTCCTGATGTAGTTCGGTCACATGACTGAGGTTGAACTTAAGGTCACAGCCATATCAGCGCCCGCTCGCCTACATCTTCGGAGCATACAAGCATGATGTAAGTGTTTGAAACAGGCCAGAAATAAGACCCAGACTTAGTGAAAATATAACTGTGGGCAAATTAGGAGTCAGAATCGCTCAACCACCCTCTTTTTCCTCTGAGGCTGCCATTAGCATCCATCAGAGAAGATGATATCCCATATTCCCTATGCTCCTATTTTAAAGTCCAGATGAGATGTCAGACCTTCCATTATTTCTCCAAAATACAGAAAGAAAAGGTAACGGCATGACCATTTTCTTTAAGAAAGAAGAGCCGCCCTCGGTGATGCACTCAAGACCTGTCTTGGAGGTGTTTTTGCACTAGCATGATTGTATTTACGCTGCGTTGCACAAAGAAGCGGCGGGGAGTTGACAAGTTTGCGAGCGGCAATCAGGTTTCATCAGGTTTTTGTCCGCTCTCTCATCTCACCTTCTTGCCGGAGTAGCCTGGCTTGATCAATGTGGAGAGACAGCCTTGCACATTGTGACCATCACAGTGGGCGAAAAGCTTGTTGTGATTTGCTCCTGAAGCTCATGGAGGCTCTGTAAACAGAGTGGGATGTGTTCTTTCTGTTAAAAAATAAAAAATAAAAAAAACATATCTTCTGCAAAGGAGGTTATGTTTTTAACATTGTTTTTTTGACTGCAAAAATAAAAATATGCAAACGCGACCTCAAGCGAAGGAATTTCCAATAATGTGTGTGGGCAATGGCCAAGGAGAAATGCATTACATTTTGGTGCAAATTTAAATACTGCTTGAGGAAAAACGATGTCAAACCAGCTCTCGTATGTTCAGGTTAAAACTAGGTAGAACAACATTTTGTCAGCAGATTCGTGAAAACAGCAAATAAAAAAAAAAACAAAAAAAAAAACAGCAGAGCACCTATGTCAAATAGAGGATCTTTGACTCAAAATTGGCAGTTGGCCAAAATCCGGCCCACAAATATATCAAACCGGCTAGCATGTTCACGTTAAATGTTTTGCTGCCTATTCCTAAAAACATAAGGATATTTATAAAAACTGCAGAGTGCCCCGTGTAATATAGAGGACCTTTTTTTAACGTGAAACATGAACACATATTTCTTTCTCTCTTATGTGTATTCTAGGGTGAGAGAATGGGTTTATGTGCGCTAGCTAGCAACAGGCATCATTGGAAATACCTATTTTGACGCCAAAGCCCTCACAAAAAACTCCCAACGGTGTTCCATTTACATAACTGACCTTTATATTAACCAAACTACAGCGGTATTATTATTCTAGCAACTAACACGAAAAACTATTTTTATCTCGCAGACTAACACAACGTCTCGCTAATTGCTAGTCTCAGCGTCATTCACAGACAGAAGAATGGATACCGAGCGCTCAATTTCTCTACAAAGAATCAACAAGATGCTCGTTTGCCATCAGCGTTTTTTTTACCTGAGAACTGGAGCACATTTCTTGTGCTGGAAGACACAGCCATCCCAAGGAGAGCCGACATTGTAAGTGTTATTGATGGAACTAGCTAGTATGTGTATCAATGCGCTTAAGAAAGCAGTTTCAGTTTTAAATGATCAAATTACAGCAAGATACTGCAACTATTACATGTTATCATCAGTGTACGTGTTAATGTATGATCACAGCATGTATATCAAACCATGCAACGTTGTTAGAGGTTTTATTTTTAGAGGGCTTCATAATCGAAATAGGTGTATCCCAATGACAGCATTGTAAGCTAACTGAAATTAACTTGTTTTTTCATGTTATAATGCACAGAAAAAAATATGTGTTCATGTTTCACATAAGGTTTGTGAATGATGGGCAAAATTTCCACTTTTCTGACCTATAAGTGTAGTTAGAATGTTGTATTTTCGTGTTAAACAATGCTAAAGTTCTAGATAATGAGGTTTGCGCATTTGGAAGTCAGCCCTGAAAGAAAGTTGGGATGACTCAAAATGCTCGGTTTCAAAAGGCGTGGTAAAACTGCCCCTTTGTGATGTCACAAAGGGGTGGACTTCCTTATATGGTTCATAGTTAGGAAGCACTTTGGACGTGTGACCAGTCACAGAGGAGTGGTCATGCTAGTGGGCGGGCCGTGGATGGAATAAATTAAAACAGACCGCTTTGACAGGAAATACAGCTGGAATAGGTGCAGATTCTGGAAGATCTAAAAAGTTTTCTGTGTAGGTTATTGTGTGTAGCTGCTCTATAGGAGACCACAAAGCAGTAAAAAACCATATAGCAGATCTTTGACTATTAGTAATAGAGATTATTTATCTTAATTTATTACTTTATTACATTATGTATGACTTAAATACTTTATTCACGATTTTCACACTTTATTCCTGATGATCATTTGGTGACTGCAAATGCAAGAAAGCATACAGGCATTCTTGTTTGTCCTTAGATGACTTTTGAAAATGGTGCGTTCAATTTTGTGGTGGTTTTGAGTGCCTTGAGGATTGAATTGACTTTTTTATGTACTTCTGTTTTGGTCCTGTTGAAAGCTTGTGGTCTCCAAACTGTATTAGAAATCTTCCCTCGTTTGTCTGCAGAACACCCTCACGTCTGTCCTTTCCATGACATTGCCAAGTATCCCTTTCCCAAAATACTGAGGAGTTTTACTGTCTTCTAACAGGAAGCCATCATAACGACCTTTGGTGATCAAGATGAAAGCCAATGAAATATTATTACATTGTTGTCCTCACAACAGAGTGCGTCTGAAGACAACACAGAGGAGTCCAGATTGTAAAAAAAACACTGATTTACGTTAGGATGTCAGCCATGTTTTGAAGGTCATATTCGGATTGGGATGTGGCAGAGGCATTTTCAGGGTTTGAACCTGTCGTCTGACTCTGTGGGGCGGATGGAGTGCTTCTACTTGTAATACTGACAACTTGAGAGGCTTTAAGGATAGAAGTTTATGAAAATGACAATGAAAATAGAATGCTGGCATGAAATTATAAAAGATGCAATACTAAACTAAAGTAAAAATAAGATAATACAAAGCTCAGAAGCGTGTGTGTAGGTTGCAATAAATAGTGTGTGTGTGTTGTGCTTATGAGGTTGTGTTTATCGGGGAATAGTAATAGAGGGCAGTTATGTGTTTTTCCTCCTCGTGGGGAATCAAGCCAAAGACGCTCGTTAATTAACTCTGCGGTCCTTTGGTGTTAGCAGCGTGTCTGATGTAAGATGTAATTAACAACAAGAACGGAAACGCAGCCTGACTGCTTCCCATTGTTGTGTACGTTTGGAGTCTTGTGTGTTTTAATTCACTGTACGTATGTGAGATTTTATTTGTTTATTCATTTGTCAAATATCTGTTAAAAGATGTTTAAAATCCCGAGTTCAATCCCACCCTCGGCCATCTCTGTGCGGGGTTTATTCCGGGTACTCCGGATTCCTCCCACATTCCAAAAACATGCTAGGTTAATTAGCAACTCCAAATTGTCCATAGGTATGAATGTGAGTGTGAATGGTTGTTTGTCTATATGTGCCCTGTGATTGGCTGGCGACCAGTCCAGGGTGTAACCCGCCTCTCGCCTGAAGACAGCTGGGATAGGCTCCAGCACCGCCGCGACCCTCATGAGGATAAGCGGCACAAAATGAATGAATGAATGAATGAATGAACATGTTTAAAATCAGAATTTGGGCACGGTATTAATACTTTTGGAGACTAAGTATATGTTTATACCGCATAGAGACTATAACAACAATCTGGCAATTCTACTGATTGTGTTGGAATCCGTAGTATTATTGTACTAAGAGTCATCTATTACTATCAGCTACCAGCTAACTATTACTGTTAACTAATACAAAACAATTTGCTGAATTTAGAGAATATTTAGAGAGTATAAATAAATGAGTGTGCTGGAGCCTATCCCAGCTGTCTTCGGGCGAGAGGCGGGGTACACCCTGGACTGATCGCCAGCCAATCACAGGGCACATATAGACAAACAACCATTCACACTCACATTCATACCTATGGACAATTTGGAGTCACCAATTAACCTAGCATGTTTTTGGAATGTGGGAGGAAACCGGAGAAAACCCACGCATGCACGGGGAGAACATGCAAACTCCACACAGAGATGGCCGAGAGTGGAATTGAACCCTGGTCTCCTAGCTGTGAGGTCTGCGCGCTAACCACTCGACCGCCGTGCTGTACATAATACTGTGTATTATTTTCCAGTCCCACTGGGAAGGACTGACTGGGAGGCTGTCGTTCAACAAGACAACCGGCCTGCGTACTGACTTCGACCTGGACATCATAAGCCTGAAGGAGGATGGACTAGAAAAGGTAATGGTGATCATGATCATGTAGTTTATTTCAAATTTACATGATTACTTTTATAATTCAAAATATATAAAAAGGAGTAGGAAGAAGCAGAGTGTGTCTCAGCAAGTACTGAGTTTATTCCTTTAGTGTTTTTGACACATATTACCATTTTTTTTATATCCAGGGAATTAATGTGTTAATTCCAAAAAGTAGAAATCCTTATTTATAAATTTAATTTTTTCGTAGTTATAATAAAGATCTTTTAAATTCATGTTTTACATTATAAGAGCCTCTAGACATGAACTAATGCCCCATAGTTGCCTTTACACTGGTCTCACCCAATATAGTAGCTATAATAAGAGATAGTAAGATAATTAGGACATAAATAAGACACATGCTCATGTGACAGGAATTGACGACTCAGAGTTGCTTTTTAGTTTGGCATGGGTTACGACCGAAACAGTAGACTGTGTTAGGGATCATTGTGTCTGTTGTGAGATAATTCAAACCTATCATAATAGCCTGTTGTTCTGACGATCTAATCTGGTGCTTGTGTGTCTCACTGAACGTTATAGTAACTTAACTGACACCCATTGACCAGTGTAGAATACTACACATCATCACAATGTCAATTAATATGTCTTCTGAATACCTTATATTTGTGTTTTCGTCTACTTAGCCTTAGTCACGAAACGGAAACGGTCCAACTCTAACCAAAACGTATACAAACTGACTCAATGTTTCCATTAAAAAATAATGTAACTACAATTAATGTCCTTCAGGAAGCCAAACATGTTCACACAAAACATGTTATTAGAGTTTTCAAATTATAGTTGAGAAAAATATTTAAAATGTGTGGTTGTTGACAGACGGTGAAGTGGTAGCAAGATCAACACAGACATCTGTTCTGCCGTGAAATGCGGGCACTTGGAACTTTCTTTGGCTCCATCGTGGTTTATTTTGCAGCCATGATAAAAAGAAAAGCAGAGTGTAACTGTGTTAGTTAGAAAAACTACAGTCAGTTGCTGATGACATCATTGACACCTTTTGCCTTGTATTAGCATCCTAATAGGCTGTTAACAAAGATGTTTTTGGATAAAAATACATTAAGAATGCAGTTGTATTCACACAATGTATTAATAAGACAAGAAGCACGTCATATTGTACCATATTAGCCAGAAAATATATGCAAACCGAAGCAAAATCTTGACGTAAATGTTGACATAAAAACATGCAGGATGTACAGGATGTATCCTAACAGAGGTCCCACTGTTTTTACAGTGGTAACTCGGTTTTCAAGACATTCCAAAAGGTCAAAAAAAAACCCAAAAAACAAAAACTGAAGCAATGTTTTCAATTGGAAATAATCTTAATCCAATTAATCCATTCCAGACACCCATAAATACTACAAAAAAACATTTATACCAAATAATTCTCATTTTACATGCAGAAAACAATGCCAACTATGTAGAAATAACAAATAAAATCGATAACTGAACATGTAGAATCACTTTTACTGTGATTGAAACTTTTTTTTCACGCCAAAAGGAGGACTAGGGCAGAGTAAACTTTATTTATACCTACTGTAGTTTTTCTCGCCTTCTTTATCAAATTTCTGCCACTCGCATGATATTTTGCCGTCAGACTCAATAAAAAAAAAGGGGGTGAACAGTGAGTCGCCAACGCATTGTGTGTATTGTTTCAGCTTTCGATTTCACAGCACAGAATGCTACAGTACAGGCAAACATACTAGTTTGTTACATGCAATATTGCATGATAACTGAGACAGTATGCAGTGATAACCGGGACAACGGGGTTAATGTAAGTTGAAAACCAAATCATACAGATTTGGCATACCAAAACCAAGCACTCTTCTAGACATGAGAATAAATTTGCAATATTACAAAAAAGGTAAGACAGAAGAAGAAGAATTTATCTCCCTAACAAGGAACTAAACTGACAGTTCCTACAAGTACGACTGAATCATAAAACGGATCAGTTTGCATTAGGTTGTTAATCGCTGCATCTTCTTAATGATAATTTGAGGTGATGCCCAAAATGCGGTTTGGTGGTAATGGTGCTGTATAAACACAATACAAGAAAAGAAACATTGTGTAAAGACGTAAAAGATTGGTAATGTATGTCTTCTTTTATCGTACAAAAAGACAAAGCAACCTCCGGACTACAACAGCCTCTCACTACCAGAGGGCTTTCATACATTATGAATATATCAAATAGGGATAAGTCCCATTATGACTTCCTCAAGTACTCCCTAAAGGCTCAAGATGATATAATAGTGGAGGCTTTTCATCTCGTAACCCCTAAGTTGGAGGACGGCAGCTTGGAAAAAAAAAAAAAAACATCTCCTTTGAAGCCATTCTTCTCCCGCTTGTCGGCATCTCGCGTGCGGTCGTTTAAATAGAAAAAGGCCATGCAATTATTTGATGGTCCATTAGCATCTCCTCATTGTGTCGGATTCTTTTTTTCCATCTTGTACATCTGTGGAATCGGCTTTAGTCTGTTCGGATGTGGAACAAATAATCCCTCCTAATTGAATATTAGTTTCAGCTCTGATCGGGTTCTTACAGCGCTTTTCATTCAGGAGCGGATTTCAAGCCACTTTGGAATACAGACGTTTTTTTTCTTTTACTAATCATGTTAAACGGCTAGCGCTAATTGTAATTGCTACAATTAGAACTCATTTCAGAAACCATAAAATGATGTGAATGAAAGAAAATGGTATTGTTGTATGGCTAGTTTGTGAGTTAACCCTGTTATTAAGCATATGATAAGTTTTTTTTTTTATTTACACATATTACATTTTCATATTTTCTTGCAATTAAAATGTTTATTTTATTTTAATTTTTTGCATTATTATTGTTAAGTATTCCTATAAAATGTTGAATGTTTCTATTCAACTTTTTTGATAATGTTCAGGTTCCGACATTGTTCATCACAAAAAATGTCTTTCCCAAGTAATATTAGTTATTCTCGTCAAATTCTGACTTTTGTTCAATGTCGTTCTCATGACATTACGTCTTTTTCCATTATTAGTATAATTTCATAGTTAAATTAATATTATTTATATTTATAAACAATATTATTTATTTTTGCCATGGTAATTTTATTTTCAGAATATTAAAAATATATATTTTCAGATAACGTGTTTTTTCTGTATTCGTCTTTTTTCAATTTTTTTATGTTTTTTTTTTTTACAAAAGTCAATTAGACAAACATTATCATGTACTTAACTAGCATGCTAGCTGTACACCAATATCATTTGCATCCATCCCATTAGCATACATTTGCCTTGCCTAGCTAACGAGCAAGCATTTTAAGTCACAAACACTCAAATAAGGTGGCGATAAGCCTAATGTTGTTAGGCTAACAATATGTACAATAATACACATTCCTCAGAAAACTAGGTATAAATGTTATTGGGTACTCAAGTGACACTGACAAAGAGAAATAAACTAATAGTTAGCATAAGTCTCGCATCAAGCCACAACTAATGTTCTTTTCCTTTGAGAGCATATACATCATGCCAGTTTAAGCAGGGAGGATGTCAACCGGCCGTTTTCATGATTTTTGTGCGCCGTGTGCGTCTTTAAACGCATCTGACGCTGAGGAAGGACTCCCTGAATATTAAAAGCCGAGCGTTTGTAGCGAGACAGGCAGCTGGATAAGGTTGGGAGGAGGCTTGCAAGTGTAGATTGTTAGCGACAGCAGCGGGACTGTTTGGGCTAATGATATGTTTAAGAGCTTTTTTTCTGTCTTTTTTTTTTTTTTTTTAGCCTGAGGGTTTTTCATATTTTATCTATGAATAACTTTTACAATACTGAGACAGCAAGGGGAAATGTCATTAATAATCTAAAACAGCTGGCATTGTAAGTTATGTTATATATTTGTTTTATGCTATTGCTAACGCCAACTACTAGCTTGGTGTGCATATTACACTAAATGCTTTTTACAAATCCCAAGAGAATACGGATTGTTTTGACAACCACAAAGAACAAAATAAATATATTCAGATTAGTTTTTTTATTTGTTTAAATGTATCCAGCCTTGTTTTTTTTTTTGACAAATGTGTAATAGGCCCACATTGAAAAGAAGACTGAATCTAATGGTTACAAGAACCCCACGGATGGCAAATAAAACACTCAAATAATGGACATTTGATACTCTAAAGCTTATCATATGCCTGTTATTGTTATTAAATGCATTGTAATTCAGTTTTACACATTAAGAAGCAATTACAGTGTTATTATATCAAAGCATCTTCTTGCTGGAAAATGTTGACTTGTGAGACATCATCCTCTGCTGGACTAAATAGTGGCAACATTTTTTTTCCAATGCAGATAGTGCCATCAAACTACATTTTATTTGAATTGCTATTTAAAAAAAACACATTTACAATTACAGCAGTGAAAATAAATGTTTAAACTTGTGGGATATGATGAACTGTGAGGGGATCTACTGTATGAGATTATTATTTTCAGAGGAATGTAAAATGTATAATATTTGTGTAATAATATTTTACACTAATAATTATGACACAAATTACCGTATTTTCTGTACTATAAGTCGCTCCAGAGTATAAGTCGCACAAGGCCAAAAATTCATAATTAGGTAGAAAAAAAACATACATAAGTCACACTGGAGTATAAGTCGCATTTGACCGAAACATTACGTATCTGCAAGGCAAGTTCTAACATGAATAAAAGAATAGAGAACAGGCTGAATAGATGTAAGATATGCTAACACAATGGTTATTCAGCGACACCAAAAATAAACATGAACAGAAAAGGTGTCCAGTGTTTATGTAACATAAACAGTTTTTTTCATTTATAAGTCGCTCTGGAGTATAAATCGCAGGAACAGCCAACCTATGAAAAAAAGTGTGACTTATAGTCCAGAAAATACGGTATTTGTGTAATAATATAATTATTACACCATTACTATTATTATTACTATAACACTAAATATTTAATTATTACATACATCATGGGTTACATCATACAACTAACTAATAACACTAATAATCACAGTCCATGCCAAGGACACACTCCCTAATGCTTTTCGTCTTCCACAGGTTGGGAAGTGGAGTGCGTCGGGAGGTCTCAACATCACAGAAGTGCCCAAGCGAAAAGGGATGAACATCACAGATTCCCTGGCTAACCGGTCGCTTCTCATCACCACCATCCTGGTAAGTCAACAAAGTATGACCCGCCATCAAACATGTCATTTTCTATCTTGTACTTAGTCGATGACACTCACATACAGGCGCCTTGTTGGCCTTTATGTTTTAGCAAGGTACCACAAAAGTTATAATTAGATGTATATCTGGCGTATGACTAGGAGGCAGAACATTTCCCCTTACCAGTGAAGTAGCTTAGTGAATTGGATACATTTCAATAATTAGCTACAGATTACATTCAGTTGATTTGTTGTCGTTATGACAGTTACTACGACCCTGACCTTATAAAAATATTGCATCAATATAAAATGAATGAGGAATATATTTTTTATTTGGTTTATACTAAATCTGCAGAATTGACTATACAATTAACAGAAAGTCCACCTTGATTTTCTCATGACTATCTGTTTTAGCATTAGCCAATGAGCATGTTAAAGTCGGCAAATATCTTAATATGAATCTGAAATGTTGTACAACTAACAGTATTTGTAATAAAAAAAAACATTTCTTAGAAAATTAGGCCGTAATAATATTGAGTTTTCATGGCCTTGATAATATTCCTAACACCAAGCGTAATGCCAGCCAAGTCATAACCAAGTCATAGCAGTAAATTATACATTTTCCCATCACATGCCTCTAATCATAGTACTTGAGATTCGTCCCAGGCAAAGAGGTCAACACTAAATGACCCAAGTTTCATTTGATATGTTAATGCATGATAGCATTAAAACAGTTTGGGTGCAGAGAACCTTTTTAAAAGTATGTATAATAACATGTTCTGCCCAAAAGAGCATAGCGATCCCTCACAGCAATTGAATTTTTTTTTCAAAATTTGGTGAATACGACAAAATGCTTAGTTGGTGCTGACACATGTTCTCAGTGAACCTCTTTAGGACAGATCTACTTAGCATGATAAACACTGTCATTATGCCTGACCTGAATGCCGCAATTACATCAAGCGGGGGTCAAGACATAACACAATTAGTGCCAATCACGTGACAAATGCGTTGACTTCAGGAGATCACATGAAAATATGTATATGTGCTATAAAAGTTGGATTATAATAAAGTATTTTTTTTTTCAAGTGAATTTTCAATATCAACAGTCATTAGTTCAAGGTCGTAAAACAGCCTACTTTCAATTTGCAGGGTGGTGGGGGGAATCTTAAACTTTAATATCAATCTCGCCTCTTTGCATAATGACACGGCGGCAAACCGACGGCAGTGATGCGTGAACGAGACGTCTGACAGCTTTATAGCGATAACTTTGTTGAAGAGATTAAGGAACTTAATGTGTTTTCTCCCCTTACATTAATTGTTTGCACTCCATTGCCTGTAATGTCTCCGCACGGGCCCGCCTCCCCCTCCTCAACGCCGCCGCCATGCACACCCATGCTGCGACGACTGGTAGAAACACTTTGATTTGAGTCCAAACCGTGGGGGAATAGCAAGGAGTGGAAGACTCACAAACAGATGGTAATGACTTCGCTCAACACGCAAACTTTTTGATCAAGTTAATTGGACAACTTGGGCGAAGTTTGTGGCAAAGCGTTTGGCACCCGAAACACATTGTCATCAAGTATTCATATTGTATTTATCTTAAAGAACGCTCTAATTGCATGCTGAAGTGGCTTTAGGTTTAGAGAGCACAATGTAGCATAAAGGTGGTTGCTATGCCAACCTGTGCTTTTTTATGCATTTTATTTATTTAATAAAGAATGAATACAACAATAACATCTACATAACAATTATTCTACCGCTCAATGAAAAGGCACAAACTGTCTGTGACCCTGCTTGACTTCCAAGTTGTTCTACTCTAACACTTCTAATCGCATTTGTTGTTCACTTCATTTGTGTATCGGTATTTTTATTTGGATTTATACATTTCATGGGTTCTTGCTCCGTGTATGTGCATCCATCACACTACGTTTTACAGAATTTGTGTATGTTTAACTACTTTTCAAGTAGCTCTTCAAAGGGTTCATTCATTTATTATAAACTCCTATACTGACAAAATTAGAAAGTGGGGTTCGGCAGTAGTCTGGAAGTGCTTGGGAGTGAGACCAATCACAGCAGAGTGGGCGTGCCCGGAGGCGGGCCATGCGTGGACTAAATTTTTGAAATCCAAAGAATGAAAAGGCACAAACTGTCTATGACCCTGCTTGACTTCCGAGTTGTTCTACTCTCAAACCTCTAATCGCATTTGTTGTTCACTTCATTTCTGTATCGGTATTTTTATTTGGAATTGTACATTTCATGGGTTCTTGCTCCGTGTATGTGCATCCATCACACTACGTTTTACAGAATTTGTGTATGTTTAACTACTTTTCAAGTAGCTCTCCAAACGGTTAATTTATTTAATATAAACTCCTATACTGACAAAATTAGAAAGTGGGGTTCGGCAGTAATCTGGAAGTGCTTGGGAGTGAGACCAATCACAGCAGAGTGGGCGTGCCCAGAGGCGGGCCATGGGTGGACAAAATTTTGGAAATCCAAAAAAATACAGCTGGAATAGATGTAAGTTCTGGAAGATATTGTAAGCTTTATGTGTGGGTTATTGTGTGTAGCTGCTCTATAGGAGTCTGGAGAGAGCGGGTGACAGATAAGGCCAAGAAAATTATGAGCCAACATATTGGCCACATAATTCTGTCTGATGTCCTTAAGCAGGTGCTATGTTGAGCATGAATTGTCCATTGTAATGGTAATGGTTTTATTTCATTTGAACATGCATCAGATTACAATTGAGTGCATCACATAATCAGTTCACAGTTCCACATGTCCAAAAGGAGTAGGAAGAAGCAAAGCTTATTAAATCCTACCCCTCCATCTGGTACTTTTACAATCAGTAACCGTTACATTTGTTCACTTCCTGCTTTCCGTAATACAGTTTAAAGGGTTTTTTTTTTATTTATATTTTGTAATTCTTTGTTCCGTACCGAAGTACGAGGTGATATAATAATAATAATAATAATAATACATTTTATTTGTATAGCGCTTTTCAAGATACTCAAAGACACTTTACAAAAGAATGAAGTTGAATAGAGCAAGTAAACAGAATAAAAGACACACCAAAATACAACATTCATTGGTTAGTACACAGTTAAAAAAGCGGGGGCGGGGCACAGCAGTCAGATATAGAAGAAATTGAAGAATATGACCATACAATGACATTATGTGTACCACAGTAACTGTCAACTGGATATCTTTGTATGACGTCCCAAAAGAACCACGACCCCCTTAATCGTATCTAAAATACAGAAAATACATACAACCATCAATAAAGCCTCATTTTCCAATCTCCACCCCACTTTGGGAACCACTGCTTTAAAGCTACTGTTTACGTAAACGTCCATTTTAAGACTCAAAGGAGGTTCCAGCTACCGTACGTCATTATGTAAGCAAACAGCCGTAGTGACATTTATCCGATTTCAGTTCAAAATTATCGCGTATGAACAAACCGACCTTCACTAGAAAACTAACCACATCTTCTGATCTCACTTTGTAAGTTGTATATATTTAACTACTGAAGGCAATAAATTCCATTACAGACATTTCATGGCTGGCTTTGCGCACACAATTGCAGGTTTCCCTGAATGTGCACTAAATTAGGCAAATCATTCAAGAGTTATTCTGATTTAGTCACTGCGAAAAGTCAGGTCGCTGTCCTTCAGCAGGCTGATGAAGGCGGTGTTGTAGCAGGCATGTTCCATTTTACTACAGCATTCTGTTCCTAATCAAGCTTTTTTTTACAGCCCAAATGATGAGCAGCCAGGCAGGATATTACAGGCTAGTAAATAGTGTCAGTTACCTGACCATAAAATGAACCAGCTATATAGGTCAATGCATAGCAGTGTGACAGAAGGCTTAGTTAGCTCAGTGTCACACGACAAGTGCATTTGGAGAATATCAACATTTTTTGCAATTTAAAAGAGTTTTATTCCACATATTAAAAAAACATCCTTTTGCATATTCTAATATGAAACTTGAATGCGCTGTCTCTACCTGTTAAATGCAACAACCCCTCATCCACTTAGTTCCCTTTGCATCAATTAGGCTTCAATGTTCTGTAGCAAATTGAAAAGGCCAACCTTGCCGATCGCTTTTTCTATTTGATGTACAGGAGGAGCCATACGTCATGCTTAAGAAATCTGACAAGGCGCTGATCGGGAACGACCGCTTCGAAGGCTTCTGCATTGACTTGCTGAAGGAGCTGGCGATCATCCTGGGCTTCACCTATGAGATCCGGCTGGTGCCCGACGGGAAGTACGGCTCTCAGGATGACAAGGGCCAATGGAATGGCATGATACGGGAACTGATAGAACACGTAAGTGGTGGATTCCTAATTTTGTGCTTCCGAACATTACTAAACTGATGTGTTTGATTGAAAAATACTGAAGTACAAGGTGATAGTGTTCTATCACTGGTTCCTGCCCAACTTAACTCAAGTGGACCAAAATAGCTAAAGTCGGTTTTTGTGACAAAAGGTTTCATAGAATTAGTTTTGTGGTTTGTACATAATTTTGTACATTTTTTTCCGAACAATCAATCAAATGTTAAGGTTTTTTACTTAGCTACAGCATTTTTTTTTTAGATAAGAAAATCTACAATGTCTATCAACTAATCAGGTAATGAAGTTGTAACCGATGCCAGTGGTTCTCCGAACAAACAATGAAATATTAAGCTTGTTTACTTAGCTTCAGCATTTTTTTTAGATAAGAAAATCTACAATGTCTATCAACTAATCAGGTAATAAAGTTGTAACCAATGCCAGTGGTTCTCCGAACAAACAATCAAATGTTTTTTTTTTTTTTTTTTTTACTTAGCTTCAGCAGTTTTTTGGAGATAAGAAAATCTACAATGTCTATCAACTAATCAGGTAATAAAGTCGTAACCGATGCCAGTGGTTCTCTGAACAAACAATCAAACATCAAGCTTTTTTACTTAGCTTTAGCATTTTTTTTTAGATAAGAACATCTACAATGTCTAGCAACTAATCAGGTAATAAAGTTGTAACCGATGCCAGTGGTTCTCAATTATGTTCTTTCATGCCCCCACTGGGGGAACAAAAACTTTTCTTCTTCCGCTTATCCATGGTCAGGTGCACCTGCTCCGGGCTTATGAAAATAAAGCCCTATGAGTTATTTTTGTCTACAGGGCTCTAATAATGTTAAAAAAACGTACGAAGAAAGTAATTTTTTCCATGCGGAACTACGGAAATACTCAGTTTATTAATATTGAATCCTACTTTGCGGAAATTCATGGTCAGTTCTGGAACCAATGAACCGCGATAATCAACGGATGCCTTTGCATATATATATTTTTCAACAATTAGATATGCACGTTCTCCGAACCTGAGTTCTTTACAAATATATGTAATACTGCAACATATTGAGAGGGGAGTAATATTTTAACAAGTTTATGTCAGCCATACACATGCACAAGTGTACCTAATGTTGTGGCCAGTCAATGCAGGTTATATGTATTGAGTTGTTGAGTGTCTGCGCAACAAGTTTACCAAGTAGCTTTAGATACAAACCAAAATAGTGGCAAGCTAATTATAACAATTTTCTTATAATTCAATACACAGCGTTGTAATGGACGCTACATTTCTGTAGCCACATTTTTATTCAATTTGCATCAAAATGTATTGGGTTCTTGCCCAGACTATCTACGGCTATGCCACAAAATTCCATATCATTTGAACGTGTAATTTTTCGTATTCATCAAAACAACACCTTTGCCTTGGAAAACATGAAATGGCCTCTAGGAAAATGGGTCCTCCATCCCTCTGCTCTGTTTTTTCCCTTGAGCTCTAGAACAAATACATTTTATCACATCTATTGTATGGTAATGACGTATACAGCATCCATTAGCTCACTAAAACGTCATCGGAGGTCACGGCCGCCTGTGTCAAAACCTCCAAAAACCCTCCAGCACTGTGAAAAACAGCCTCACATCCAAAGTGATGGTGGCAATTCTCTACTGGCATTTCCTAAGTGTCCCCGTCAATGCTCTGCCTTTGTCCTCGGCAGCCCCACCGGGTCAGCGCTGTACTCAGCTGAAAACTTGTAATAGCTTAAATGGCATTTAGTGCAGGGAATGGTGTGGCAGAAGTCAATGGCTTGGCTGCTGAAAGGGTTGAAGGGAAGGTGGGCAGCACTTTTCTCTGTGCAAGCTTTTTTTTTTTTTTTTTTTTTTTTACTCTACTCCCGTGTTGATAACAATAACCTTGAGGGGAACAAATGGATTACGACAGGCTGCAAATGCTGGCAGGAAATGAAGAAGCATGACCCCGTCATTTACCAGCACAAGCGCTCTTTGTTTTTTTATTTTTATATTTGCTCTCGAGTGTTGTTTTAAAATAGTAAAAAAAAATCAGGTTTGTTCTCACAAGGGCACAGCACTAGCAATTGAAACTATTGGAGTTTTTAATGCAGCCATTTAAACGCATTTATTGAATTTACGACCGCCATATAGAGCCTTTGCATCAGTGCATTGCCGCAGAAGGGAAACTATACAGCAAGTTATTGCTTTCACTGCACCTTCTCACACAATCAAGGGTACGTGGCTTTCCTTTTGTGAATTCTTAGACTGGACTACATTGTGGTCTGGTGGTTTTCACCTCCTTTCTGTGTATGGATGAGCTCGGCAGAATTCAATGGAGCAAAAACTGAGCTTTGGAAGGCCAATTTGGTGACCGATTTGTATACCAAAAAAACGGGTTGCATAATTTAATTTACTGCCACATCAGCATTACTAAAATATGATATGACACAAGATCGACTATATATCTTCTTTCTCTCTCTTTCGGCCTTTCCCTTCAGGGGTCACCACAGCAAACCAATCTCCTCCATCCAACCCTGTCTTCTGCATCTGTCTCTCTCACACCAACTACCCTCATGTCCTCCTTCACTACATCCATAAACCTCCTCTTTGGTCTTCCTCTATGCTTCCTACCTGGCAGCTCTAAACGCAGCATCCTTCTACCAATATATTCACCATCTCTCCTCTGGACATGTCCCAACCATCTCAGTCTGGCCTCTCTGACTTTATCTCCAAGGCCTCTAACATGTAATGTTCCTCTGATGTACTTGTTCCTGATCCTATCCATCCTGGTCACTCCCAATGAGAACCTCAGCATCCGCATCTCTGCTACCTCCAGTTCTGCTTCCTGGCATATATTATAAGACTTCATTAGTTATCTATATTTTGACTATATTATAAGACTTATGTTATAATATTGACTATATATATATACGTATATATATATATATATATATATATATATATATATATATATATATATATACGTATATATATATATATATATATATATATATATACGTATATATATATATATATATATATATATATATACGTATATATATATATATATATATATATATATATATATATATATATATACGTATATATATATATATATATATATATATATATATATATATATATATATATATATATATATATATATATACGTATATATATATATATATATATATATATATATATATATATATATATATATATATATATATATATATATATACGTATATATATATATATATATATATATATATATATATATATAATACATTATATTGACTTGTTCAGCAATTCACTGGCGACAGCTTTGTAACAGACAAAGGCCCTTTATTAAGCACAAGTAACTTTTTAATGATGTTAAAACACACTGCGGGCGGCACAGCAGTCTAGTGGTTAGCGCGCAGACCTCACAGCTAGGAGACCAGGGTTCAATTCCACCCTCGGCCATCTCTTTGTGGAGTTTGCATGTTCTCCCCGTGGATGCGTGGGTTTTCTCCGGGTACTCCGGTTTTGACCCACATTCCAAAAACATGATAGGTTAATTGGCAACTTCAAATTGTCCATAGGTATGAATGTGAGTGTGAATGGTTGTTTGTCTATATGTGCCCTGTGATTGGCTGGCGACCAGTCCAGGGTGTACCCCGCCTCTCGCCCAAAGACAGCTGGGATAGGCTCCAGCACCCCCGCGATAGTAGCGGTAGAAAATGAATGAATGAAAAAACAGCAGGCTTCACTACACATGTTAAAACACAGCCTGGAGCCCCTTTTTTAAGCAAAAATCTATCATCTCTCTCACTTGTTGAGAGACTAAACACTATAACGCTTGCTTTTAAAGTTGCAGCTTGTCATTACATCATGGAGGAAACACCTTTTTCCTCATGCACATGGTGGTGCCTCCGACCTGCCCCCAGGTACAGTAGATGAGCCTGGCCCGTAGATAAACCCAACATCACGGTTATCATCACACTTTTTGCACATTTTTTACACTACAATTTTGATTTCAACAGAAATGTGTATTTGTAACTGCACCACCCTTCACTATAATGTAGCCAGACAAGATACATGGTGATTGTTGCCCAAACGTACAAAGATCACAGCTCTAGATGTGTTGTGAGGGATACAAACAACAGTTGCTGAGGTGAGAGAGGCTTTTTCCTCCCTCCTGTCGACTGGCATAGCGTCTGCTCATAAATCAAAGCTGCATTTGGGAAATTACACAAAACTATTTGACTGACAGCTTTTGAAGGGTAACAAGATCGCGTTTATTAGAATCAGCTGTACACCTTTATTCATATCTGGCATGGCGCGATATTTGTCACAGGCAGAAGGCAGACGTGACAGCGATGGAGTACACTGTTTACCTGTGGTGATGGCGCCATTTAAACATACATAAAGAGCATTTTTAATAAATCTATGATTACCACCGTGCAAACCCAGCCACAAAGGGCGATACTGGGCTAAAGGGCATTGTTTGGAAGGTGCTAAATGATGCAATGGGCCTTGTTAAACTTGATCTAGTCACAATAGATAATGACTTGAATCAAAAGCTAATAGCGCGCTTAGCACATCATCTGTTGCTGCTGTGGCAATTAATCTTGTTGTGCAATAAAGATGCAATGGAAGGTGATCTGTGAAGAAAGACGGTGTGATTTAACTCTTAATGATGAGATTGAGAGCAGTGAAACCTCCTTTGGTTCACAATCCCATTTGTTTGTATCACAAGACAGTTTACAATTAGAGTTTGGAGTGATCTGTTAAATCCGGTTAAAACTTTGTTCATCTTAAAACCTGATAATTGATTAACTGAACAGGCAAGAAGCATTTGAACATGTTAACTGTCATACAAGTGTGGAAATTAACTAATCGCTACGACTAAATAACACAAAATAATGTATTAAAGTAAATATAATGGCAATATAAAATTCATGATTAAGATTCATGAGATGAGGGAAGCCGAATATATCCGCCGTATGGCATGCCGTGGCTGTTTATGGTTGGTTGACATTAGTTGGCATCATACCTTCAGCTGCTGTCCTATTGGTTCCTGGTTCCTATTATGCATGACGTCTTTGATGGGACAATCAATATAAAAATGTACATGCTGGTTTAGACGGTTACATTAAATAGTGGTTGCTGCGATTGTTTACTGCATTGAAATGTGCCTGACACTCTGAAAAACCTGCCTGTGAAGTTTTGCTGTTGGACTGTGCGCCTGTCAGCCAATTTATCACTGCGCGGGATGCGCTTCACATGCGCTGAGAATAGACTGGGTTGGAGCTGGTGAGCTTTCAGCGTAATTTTGGTGCACTGTTTTATCACAAAGTTTTCACGGCAGCAAGCTGTAAATGTGGACACCACCCCTGGTGTGCCACCACACCCATTTCGGCACAGCCCAGTCTACCAGATTACCAAATTGGTTGCGCACAGTGGTGCGCTGGACGAAATGACCACTGGTAGTTTAGTCTCTTCATATCACCATTAAATAATCATTAAAGAATCAGGAAGACACAAGGGTGTACATTACTGTTCATTATTTTTTTTTATATTTTATTTGATTATATATTCCACCCTCGGCCATCTCTGTGTGGAGTTTGCATGTTCTCCCTGTGCATGCGTGGGTTTTCTCCGGGTACTCCGGTTTCCTCCCACATTTCAGAAACATGCTAGGTTAATTGGCGACTCCAAATTGTCCATAGGTATGAATGTGAGTGTAAATGGTTGTCTATATGTGCCCTGTGATTGGCTGGCGACCAGTCCAGGGTGTACCCCGCCTCTCGCCCAAAGACAGCGGGGATAGGCTCCAGCACCCCCGCGACCCTCGTGAGGAAAAGCGGTAGAAAATGAATGAATGATTATATATTAAATGGGGCCGCACGGTGGTCGAGTCGTTAGCATGCATGTTTACTCTGGTTTCCTCCTGAATTCCAAAAACATGCTAGGTTAATTGCAGACTCCAAATTGTCCACCTCTCGACAGCTGGGATAGGCTCCAGCATGGCCACAACCCTCGTGAGGATAGGCGGTATAGAAAATGAATGAATTATATATTAAGTGTGTTTATATCAATTGAATACAATTGAATTCATTAGTTTTGATTAATAAATAATAATAATAATAAAACTGAAAGGAAAGCCAAAGTAAAAAACAAAACACACTTGTGGAGCTAAAAGTCATTTGAATTCCAAATTTCATAACTCAGGGGCATTTGACGTAGACAAATTGTGGTCATCTACAATCATACGTTACATAAAAACACACATTGTGATGCTTTGCTGACCATTTTTATGTTGTGCTTATGAGGTCACTTTGTTGCCTTGAGCGTTCAGATGTGTCAGTTTGATCCTTATTGGCGGAGGCGGCAAGACGGGTTGACCCACAGCTGGAAGGCCACAAGTTCAAGCGTCGTACTGGCAGACATGTCTGTCTGGGTGGCCAAAAAAAAACAGCCTTCTTCGACCTCAAAGCATGACCCTCATTACGCTGCTACAATCCACCATTAGCCTTACACGGCCATGTCGTCAGGTGGAAACAAATATCACGCTGTGTGTGCCTTGCTTTTGTTCCAGCGACTAGTTAATCAGACAAATGAAATGTCGAGTGTCCATGCGGTGGATTAAAAATGTATGAATGGTGTTCATTGTAACGCCACGAAGCCCCCCGGGACTGTCTCCATCAGGTGAGAAAAAAGGGAGGTGGTCTGCAGGGAGAACACCGCTAAGCTCACCATCTGCAGTCCCTGATAACGCCAAGCCATGTGGCACGCAGCGGGAGACCGTCAGGTTATTTGGCTTACGCCGCACTCGAGCAGCAAACGGAACAAGGACACGCGTGTATATTAGCACATTCATGTTGGTCGCCGGTCCGAGTAGCCGGCAGGTTGGGTCAAAGCTGAATTTGGCAGCAAGAAGACCTGCAGATGGACTCGTCGTATGCCACATACAAATGAGAATAGTTTAAGAGAGACAGCAGATACTCAGCGGGACACACTGCTGTCTTTCTACCTTCGTTGTACGCCACTGTATTGCCATGGTGACGGCCACAGGCTCAAAAAAACACACACTGCTCATGCTCTACTTCGAAAAGGTAAAATCTAAGCAATGTTGTTTTTCAAGCTTTTCCAGTCCATTTAGGCTACCATGAATTACATACCATGTGTATATACATACAGTATATATACAGTGTATGCTCTAAAAAAATTCCTAATAGTATTGTGCCAACAAACTAAATTAATTATTATATTACTAGATAATGGCTATTTTGCTCAAAATCATTAAACCCTAATTTTTATTGCTTTTATTTACAAAATGTATAAAGGTGTAGTACTCGTGTGCTTCGTATTATACTATTCTGTGCTACTGTCCATTCATTTTGAGTGCAACTGTATTATATAATGTTTCATCTATATTTTATTAGTTTGACAATTTTTTTTACATTTATTTTTAAAATACATTTATTTATAAGCATTTTTTGTAAATATTTAAGTACAGTAATTTTTAGCGATGATGTGCTTTGATCTACAATATATATACAGTCTAAAATATACTACTTAATACACTTCATACGATAAAACAGAAGTTCCTTTAGACAAAAAGTATATCTATTTATTTATTTTTCTTTTTACATATTTTTGTCTTTAAATCTTATTAACTCATTTGTCAGCCATTTTCAGAGAAGAGAACGCCATACTGCCAGAGTTTTGGGGTATTTTTGCTGAACTTTCAATATCCACACAATATTGAGTTTTAGGCCATTGAAACTATGTATCTAACGAAGCTTTAGACTCTATTCTTTCATCAGAAAACAGAGTTGGTTTCTAGCTTTTTTGGGTCTTTATATATCGACAGTCAAACATAGGGTGGTTTCGGCAAAAATGCCTGATTTTAACGAACAAAACAGAGAAAATTAGCTGTATTAACTGTATTTTTTTGTTTTAGTGACACCTCAACATCTGAAGACTTATCTACTTCTATGAAACAACAAAAACAACAAAAAAAAGATGACAAAATAACTACATTTATTCACAGATTTAGAACATAACACAAAACATAACACTAAATAATCATCTATTTACATTTGCATCATTGCAACCTCACCCTTATCCACAGCCAGACAAACTATGTGCTATTGTAAGCTGCCTATATTTTTGACTCTGCTGGATTTCCTTATGTATGTCCCCATTTCCCTCTGTCAGTGTGCATTTCAACAACTTCTTCATATCCAAGCTGTCGATGCCGATCGAAGGAAAATAGAATGGTTGCCCCCTGCTGGGACAGAAATACATTGCCTACAAATTGGAAATTCATACACAAGATGTGTAAGAGGGATCTATAGACATGTTTTTGGCAGTGAATGAGTTTATCATAAATGTATGACTGTAGTTCAAATACATGTACTGTAAGTTGTAATCAGATTCCAGTAGGTCAGCATAAATGAAACGTGACTTTTTGAATGACAGCGTCAAAAGAATTGATTGAAAATTGAAGGAAAATTGGCCATGTTGAGTTACATGTACAAATATAGTCAATAAATATATTTATTTTTGGCTTTTCTATTCCGCAGAGGGCAGACTTGTCAGTGGCCCCCCTTACCATCACTTACATGCGGGAAAAGGTGGTGGACTTTACCAAGCCCTTCATGAGCATGGGCATCAGCATCCTGTACCGTAAACCCAACACCACCAACAACGGCTTCTTCTCCTTCCTCAACCCCATGACCCCCGACATTTGGATCTACATCCTACTGGCCTACTTGGGGGTCAGCTGCGTCCTCTTTGTCATTGCCAGGTAAGTAAAGAAGTTTCCCTCCATCACAGACAAAGCCGCAGCCCATGTGGTGGCCGGGCAGTCATTTAGTCTTTTATCACCGCAGGCTGTGAATCAAGCACACTGGCTAGCCATGGCATGCTGTGCTAGCTGCTGTGGATGTATTATGAATGCTGCTCCAGGCAGTTATGAGTGCACAGCCCAGCGGTGGTCGAAGAGGGGCAGAAGAAAAATCTCCACTTGGGTTGAAAAGTCTTATTTTAGTGTGGAGCATCTAAAGTACAATAAGTCAAGATACAGGATTAAAACCGTTGAGATGCCTTTCAACCACTGTGCCGCGGCACACTAGTGTACCTTGAGAAACCGTCAGGTGTGCCGTGAGGAATTATCCAATATCACTTTTTATAATTAACATTTATTAATCATCATTTGCAAATATTATCTCAATAGCCATTATGTCAATAGTATACATGGACCCAAATATTCCAATTGCATTTGGTTTATTTGCTCAAACGGAAAGAATTGAACAGGGATGGAATATTCCTTTAACCAATCCGATTGAGGTACCTTGTACCCGCTCAAACGGAAAGTTGTCAGGGTGCCTTCTTCTTCGTGGTGTTTTTCTTCTTCTGTTGTTTATTTTTGTATGCATTACCACCATCTGTGAAACAGAATCTAAACCCTTCTATACTTTATTCACAAGTGCAGTTTTATTAAAAAAGAAAATACATATCTACATAAAACATGTCCTGAGTTTAATTATAAAATATTAGCAAGATTGAATTTGATCTTTTCCTGTTTAAATTTATCCCCGGTGCGTTCTTTCAGCGCATGCTCAGATATAACGTAACACGCAGATCCAGACGTTCTCCAGTTTTAAAAATGGAGGCCAACAATCGGCACTGGACTAAGCAAAGTTTGTTTTTGATTCAAACTAAATTTCAAGACTGGACAGACGAAAAACTGGCAATACGGAGTTATTCCAACAAGTGAAAGAAAAACTTGGGGAAGCCGGTATCACATGACTTATTGATGCACGTGTGAGGTCGTGGTGACATTTTGTAACATTTTTGGTTAGAGGTGTGCCACAAGATTTTTCCTATGTAAAAAACCTGCCGTGGCTCAAAAAAGGTTGAAAATCACTGCCTCAACGGACCAATGTGCTGATTTGATTGTGTTGATACTCAATGTATACACGCTTTACCCTCAAGGGTTAAAGTAAATACACACCTGATGATAAAATGCTCGCAATGAAGGCTATTTTTTCGGCAATCACGAGCTCTGATATTAAAAACAACAGCGGTAATAAGTCACCGAATTACTCTCCGATGAGACAAACGCTCAGATTGTCTGAGCTAAATACGATGAATGTGATTTTCCACGTTTCCTGCTGCTTTTCATGCAAAGTGGCACTTGTGGAAAAAAAGGCGCGGCGATGCGAGGAGGATGGTCGAGTGCAACCAGCTGCAGTTCTTATGCGCTCATTAGCTGAGTGCAGGACCTCATGAATTGTGGAGGGGGGCTTTGCGCTGGCATGGGGGAAAAAAATAATGGTGATATCAGGTGGTAGGAGGTCAGCTTTCATAGCTCAAATGTCATAAAAGTGCATCGTGTGAGGCGATAAGGAGACAGCGAGAAAACACTGTTGGCTCCAGGCTGACACGACTTAGATTATATCTTAAAACTGAGGAGGATTCAAGGGGAGAGAAGCAGATTAAAAAATAATAAAAATCATCACTTATTCAATACATAACCCATCTGTTTCTCCATGTTGTAACTATTTATGCTCCACTGTCTCATGACATGGTGACAAAGAAAGAATACCATCATATTGCACACCCATTTTATTCTATATCCAATTATATTTCAATTTATATAAATTTTTGTAGCTATTCGCAGGGATTACTGTCCAAGACCACTCGGGAATAGGAAATAAAGGCAAGTAATTGAGACACCCATCAAAATGTCTACTTCTGACGCTCTAATAAAACCTGAATTATGCTACCGCATCGATGCGCCACCGTATGCTACTCCAGCTGGCTCCTCCCCCTCCAAACACTCCTGCTAGCCTGATGTTACCAATCTCCTCCTATTATGTCTCAGCGTTTTTATTTTAATGTATTTCTTATTATACTTTTATTAGTGTTGTCAAAAATGGTGCAATAATGGCAGTAACAGATGTATTTTATTCATTACGTTATTTTACTTTTTTGCGTGATATATACATATGCGGGCGGCACAGTGGTCGAGTGGTTAGCGCGCAGACCTCACAGCTAGGAGACCAGGGTTCAATTCCACCCTCGGCCATCTCTGTGTGGAGTTTGCATGTTCTCCCCGTGCATGCGTGGGTTTTCTCCGGGTACTCCGGTTTCCTCCCACATTCCAAAAACATGCTAGGTTAATTGGTGACTCCAAATTGTCCATAGGTATGAATGTGAGTGTGAATGGTTGTTTGTCTATATGTGCCCTGTGATTGGTTGGCGACCAGTCCAGGGTGTACCCCGTCTCTCGCCCGAAGACAGCTGGGATAGGCTCCAGCACCCCCGCGACCCTCGTGAGGAAAAGCGTTGTGCAAAACATGTGCATCCACCTCTGTTATGGCGGCAGACGGTAGCATAGTGTAGTGTCGCCACAGAGTCTGACGCTTTTTTCTAACTTTATTCCTATCTGAACATATTGATGGCAGTGCAATTCCAGCACCATATATGTATCTTCAACTAACAGATCACTATCTATCACTACTATTTACAATTTTCACATTTGCAACTGAACGCGTAAAAGCATAACTTTCACTTTGACACAAATTTAGCCAAAATGTCTAAATAACAATGTCACAACATAAATTTGTGTGTTTTACATGAAAAACTATTTAGTTACCAATATAAGACCTTAAACTATTTACAATTTTCACATTTGCAACTGAACGCGTAAAAGCATAACTTTCACTTTGACACAAATGTAGCCAAAATGTCTAAATAACAATGTCATGATCCTTGATACTTTATTCTTTAGTTATTTTTAATGAGCGGTGTGAATTTGGTAATTCAGGCAAAAAAGGCAAATAATCTGTCAGCCTTGTTGACAGTGTTTTCAGTACTACAAGCAGTTTTCCAAATGACGTTACATCACCAGCAAGCAAGCAGACGAAAATAAAAAAAAAACTGTCAGTGACTGAGTGACTGATGCACAATCGTGCCCACTGTCTTGTTAAAAACACTGTGTATTTTTTAAAACAAGTTTAAGATTGCAAGGTGCATACTGCAGCATATTGAGAGGGGTGTAATATTTCAGCCCGGTTATGCCAGCCATATATGCGGAATGCTTGATGCCACCCTTGTACCCAATGAAATACATCTACATTCAAAACATGTGAATTCAACGTATGTTCTGCGGTGTTTTTAATCATGATTAATTAATTTGAAAACTGTGATGAATTAATTACGTCATTTGACAGCCCTGTTTTTTTAAAGTTTTTATTTAAAACTAGATGAAGCAATTTCAGTAGAAATTTTTCACCAAAAGAGCATTCATTTTTAACAGACGAAACATGGCAGAATTTGAAGTGCTGGAAAGTATAAATAAAAAAAAAACAAAAAACAAAACAACAACCTTAAACTATATTAAGAAAGTAGGAAGTGAACAAATGTAACGGTTACTGATTGTAAAAGTACCAGATGGAGGGGCAGGATTTAATAAGCTTTGCTTCTTCCTACTCCTTTTGGACATGTGGAACTGTGAACTGATTATGTGATGCATTCAATTGTAATCTGATGCATGTTCAAATGAAATAAAACCATTACCATTACCATAAATGCATACTATGCCGACAGCGGGATCAAGGATAGAACCAGCAACCAAATACGTACGTATATTGTCCATTCAAAAATAATTCCACAAAATCTGAAATTACATTAAACGTGGGAATAAAAAAAAATAAACAATCATGATAGATAGCAGATGTGTCCTGACTCAGCTGAACATTTTGACGTCGGGTGCGGAAAACATGAGGCGGAATAAAGTAGAGGAATGGATAGATGATTGAAACAAACTCTACGACTTCTAATCTAACAGAAGGTGAAACTAAATGAAACTTCCAGAGTGTCATATTTGTACTCTTAAGACGTTTGCATATGCTTTTTATTCATCACCGCTGACACGTTAGACTGCGGGGCATGTCATTAGTTTGACGTGTAGCTACAGAATGTGCTGGATAAAATACTTTGTAGTCAGCTCCATCGCTCCAAATGAGAAGTGACATGATCTACTTCCACCACATCCCCCATCAGCCCTGTGAAGCATTATGGTTATTATTTATCCCCCTTTTTTTTCCAAAAGGACAAAAAGGGCATTGGATACGTTTTCAGGAGACGTATGAGAGTAAAGAAGGCGGGTGGAGTGTGATTCTTCATATTTATCCAAATAACTTTTAAAGGCGTGACATTTAGGATGTTTTATCTCAGCACCTGCCTCCTGAAAATGACTCAATGTGCAATAAAGGCGCACAGCTTTTACAGCAAGGAAATGGCAACGGATTGCAGGATGCATTCTTTATGGATTTGTTCTTCAGCTTCTCTAATGTGACATTTGACGCCCTTGGATTGTAGTGACAAACAATAATTCAACAACAATCGCTTTAGTTCCATTCTACGAGAATAAGAATCATCATCATCGTTTTAATTGATACTGTCAGAATTGTGTTAACTTTTTTAAAAATATATGATTTGTATTGGTATTGGTGTTGATATTAGCATAGTAGGTACTGGTGCTGCTATTTTTAGTTTGTATTGATGGTGGTGTTTCTTGGTATTGATATGTGTTTTCTATAGATAGTTTGGTATGGTATTGGTATTTTTTTTTTGGTTGGTGTTGGTATTGATGTTGGTAGCTAGTACTGGTATGGATGTTAGTAATTACAGTAAACCTCGGATATATCGGAAATTCGCTCACAACGGACAGATAAAAAAGAACCAATTTTTCTGTAATGCATTTCCAATAAAAATTCATTGCATATATCGGATTTTTTATAACGGATTTCACCTATTTCGGACAAAATCTCCAGTCCCGTTCCAATGCATTTCCATTAAATTTCCCCCGCATATATCAGATGGCTGCATCGTGGCGCTCCGATTCGCCGAATCGTGACAGGCCGCTATACGACGTCATTTGCAGCGTTTGCAGCGTTGCCTGCGCGTCCAGGTACATTGGAAACATAGTCAAGGAAGTGCCTTTTTATAACGGATGAAATCCGATTTACACATATACCGGATATAAATCCGATATATGTGTAAAACGGACATTTTCCGGTATACGCATATAACGGATTTCGCTTATATCGGACAAAACCAGTGGGAACAATTGAATCCGATATATCCGAGGTTTACTGTAGTTTATTGGTATTCTATCAGTATTGGTGTTGATATTGGCATTGATGTTGGTATCGTTGTCTGGTATTGGCATTTTCTACTGGTATTGGTAGTTTTTTTTTGGTAGCTATTGATGTTGGTAGCTGCTATTGGAATTGTTGTTGGTAATGGTATTTTTTTTTATTGGTTTTGACATTTTATTGGTATTTTGTATTGGGATTGGGATTTTTTTTATAAGTATGGGTATGGGTGTTGGTATTGGTATCGTTGTCTGGTATAGGCATTTTCTACTGGTATTTTTTTATTGATATTGGTATTGATGTTGGTAGCTACTATTGGAATTGTTGTTGGTGATGGTATTTTTTATTGGTTTTGACATTTTATTGGTATTTATGTATTGGCATTGAGATTTTTTTTCAATTAGCATTTATATTTCCAAAATAAAATATTAAAAATAAAAATGCATCAATTTTCTATGCCGCTTATCCTCATTAGGGTAGCGATGGTATGCTGGAGCCTATCCCAGCTGACTTTGAGACACAGGGTACACCCTGGACTGGTTGCCAGCCAATCACAGGGCACATATAGACAAACAACCATTCACACTCACATTCATACCTATGGACAATTTGGAGTCACCAATTAACCTAGCATGTTTTTGGAATGTGGGAGGAAACCGGAGTACCCGGAGAAAACCCACGCATGCACTGGGAGAACATGCAAACTCCACACAGAGATGCCCAAGTCAAGATTCAATCCCAGGTATCCTGATTGGCCAACATGCTAACCACTTGTCCACTCTGCGGAGTATAATAAAAATCCATCCATCCATTTTCTATGCCGATTGTCCTCACCAGGGTCGTGGGGGTATATTGGAGCCTATCCCAGATGACTTTTGGCCGAGAGACAGGGTACACCCTGTACTGGTCGCCAGCCAATCCCAGGTCACATATAGACAAACAACCACAACTACTACCACTATTGCTACCACTACTACTTTTGTAAAATTTTCCTTGAAGAAGCTTGTACTTGAGTGCATTTTTTTTAGACTGCAACTCCCCTCCCACTTTTGCAGACTTCCCGTTCTGACAGTATTGTTACTTTTCTGCTCAAAGTTGACATGACTGAACTACAAAATAGCTCCAAGTCTGAGAACAGTTTTCTCATTGTTGTTAGACAATGTAACTTTTGACTCAAAAAACTCAACTTCCTGCTTCACAGGTTCAGCCCATACGAGTGGTATGACGCCCACCCCTGCAATCCGGGATCCGACGTGGTGGAGAACAACTTCACGCTCCTGAACAGCTTCTGGTTTGGAGTGGGTTCCTTGATGCAACAAGGTACGGCATGGTGCCCCCTCCTTGGCTGTCAAAAACAATCCCCCTTCACCTCATCTTCTCGCTTTTGTCTCCGCACCGCTAGCTTCCACTTCCTGCCTCTCTAACTGACAAGATTTTTTATTTTTTTTTACGAGATGTTCAGCCGTCAGGAACGACTGTGGTGCTCCGTCTTTCCTGACATAGCGGGGCGCTTGTCGCCCACCTGCTGTTTTGAAAGAAAAAAAAAAAAAGAGTGAAGCTTGTCAGACATTGTCAGGTGAGGCTAGACGGTGTTGCAAGCGTTTATTTCCCGTCGCTGACCCCTCATGTGGTGCCTTCAGGGTGTTGGGTCACACACACACACAAAAAAAATAATGGTACATTGGAGGACAAGTTTGACAAATGCCAGCTGTCGGCAAAGCTACAACTGGCAGGTGTGGTATAGTCAGAAGTGCTTAATTAGGCATTGGGTAACCACCGTATATTATTCACATGCCTCACTTGTGATTAAGATGAAAAGAGAATAAAATCATGCAAATACAAGGTTAATATTATGTTATACTTTACAATAGTGTACCACGTATATTAAAAATAAGCGTTATGTGATCGCTCCTTGCAGGGTTTTTATTGATTACTGGAAATAATCCACAAAGTTTGAGAAATAGCAATAAAACAGCAGCAATAGAAGTGATAGTGCAAGCAAACAGGCCATGTTTGGAGGGTTAAATGTGAGTGAAGGCCAGCGGGGACCAGGATGAAGTAGTGGAAATATCACTCCAGTGCAGTATAGATGGCCCAGGGTGTATTTACACTTTTCAACATCTCAGGAAGCTAACAATACACGTCACGGAACACACCTATATCATTGTATAAATGTTCTGTTAATATATGTATACTAATAGATACATTCATGATAACATGCAATACCCACAGTATTATTATTAAAAAAAACATATGGCGTTACTTCCTTCAATAACAGTAGTGTATCAATCGCTTCTGTTTGATACTACAAATCATGGTAGGATATGAGAGCTGCCGCCACCGACTACTTTTAGACAAATGAGGAACCAGAGCCATATATTTTTGAGTCTGGATATATGGAAGAAGAAGAGAGAGTGAAACTTTGTAGCAGATTGGGTCGGGTGCAAGTCATTACAACAGAATGACTTTGTGATGTAAATGTGTCATACTGACTGGAAAGGAATGTGGTATACATAATTGAGAATTGTTAGTGCTAACAAACTGCAATTTTCAAATGCATAAATGGCAAGTATGGAAGAGAAACTGCATTGGAAGGACTGCGCTGCTCTTTGGGCGAGAGGCGGGGGTACACCCTGGACTGGTCGCCAGCCAATCACAGGGCACATATAGACAAACAACCATTCACACTCACATTCATACCTATGGACAATTTGGAGTCATCAATTAACCTAGCATGTTTTTGGAATGTGGGAGGAATACACGCATGAAAACCTAAGCATGCACTCCACACAAAGATGGCAGAGGGTGGAATTGGTCTCCTAGCTATGAGGTCTGCGCGCTAACCACTCTACCGCCGTGCAGCCCTATTTAAATTATATATTTTTTATCCAATTATTTTCTAGGTTACAAATTGAATTTTTAATGTATTTCAATAAGACCGAGTGGAAAAAAGCTGCTAAAAATATCCGTACTGTGGATCTTTGTCTGTTTTTTTCAATAAAACTTTCAGTGGAAAGATAAACAAAATTAACATTGTAAGTCGTCACTAGTCAAAATTGTCAGGTCATAAAATGTTTAACCTCAGAGTAACAAAACAAACCAAGGAGGAGGCTTTTGTATGTCAGTGCAGTGGATAGCAAAAACACATTGGAGGTTCCTGTTCATTGACTGCCATGTAACCACACAGCGGTTCTGCCAATTTGTCGGTGCAGGCATGCAGGGCTTTGAACGCACCACAGAGAAGAATCGCTACCAAATGAGCTAGTTAGTCACCAGATGGATGGATGGTTAGAAAGATGGATACTGTAGATAGACAGACACACCAAGTGTGCGAGTTTTCACTCATAGGTGAGTTTTGTTTGTGTCACATAAACAAGGCTTCTTCCTGCGCTCGCCTGCCAAACGCGGTGACAGCAGCTGAGACGGAAGCCATTTCCTTGACGTGTTTAAAATGCAAATGGTTGTGTTTGAGGGGAAAAAGGGAAAAAGAAGAAAAAGAAAACGAGCAGCTTGTCTGTGGGAGTGAGGTGTCATACACAACACGAGGAACACAGAAGACGCTCAGTACTTCAAATGTGACTCGCACTCAGCAACAAACATATGTCTGATCATTTCCTGTGAAGGAAATGTGAACAAAAGTAGTAGAATCTACCATATGCTCCGCAAGGTTTCGACGTTCGTTCAATCCACGTACATCAGCATAATAAAAGAAAATCGGATTTACGTAGATGTAGCATTCAAGTGCGTATTAGGTATAGTTTATGTAAGGCTGTTGTACGTTCCACTATCCTCCGGAACGTACGTGTGTGGGCATCAGCCCGCTCACTTCAAATGCCAATATTGGCTTCCTAGGGGGCGGCACCGTGGTCGAGTGGTTAGCGCGCAGACCTCACAGCTAGGAGGACAAGGGTTCGATTCCATCCTCGGCCATCTCTGTGTGGAGTTTCCCCGTGCATGCGTGGCTTTTCTCTGGGTACTCCGGTTTCCTCCCACATTCCAAAAACATGCTCGGTTAATTGGCGACCCCAAATTGTCCATGGGTGTGAGTGTGAATGGTTGTTTGTCTATATGTGCCCTGTGATTGGCTGCCGACCAGTCTGGGGTGTACCCCGCCTCTCGCCCAAAGACAGCTGGGATAGGCTCCAGCACCCCCGCGACCCTTGTGAGGAAAAGCGGTAGAAAATGAATGAATGAATGGCTTCCTACAGCTATCGTGACAAGAAGAACCAGAGTATACAGTAGGACAAGCCGCCTGCCGTGGCCGCGCAAGGTGCATTAATGTCGGACACACTGCCGTCCATGGCATGACAACCACCGGCATGTATCATGTGCCATGCCAATGTACACATTATATTTGCGACATACGCGATTTGTATTCCAATTTCCTTCCTACAAGCTTTGCGGGTCTGAAAATGAGTGTGATCTACGTGTATATATATTTTGTGATTTTATTCATTTTTACACGTAGGAGCTCATACGGCGACTTGTGACTTACAAGAGTCAAACTTCTTGTGTTTAATAACAGCGCCAACATTTATCCGAAAATTAATAACACAGACGGGGTGCATGTTTTGACCAATTTTTACCTTTTTCTATGCTGTGATCCACGAGTAGAAGAGTTAGCTCACACAAAGGACACCCCACCGTGACTTGTTTTATTCTAGAACAAAGGTAGCTTTGGGATACTGGACACTGGGGGCAATGTCAAACATTTATCCTTGATTAGCATCAAGATTTGGATCCTCACTTTATTAGCATAATAGCAAAGAATAACACAGCATTCCCTTTGAATCACCAAACAATGCAGCACTTTTTGTACGTAATTGGCTCATTTTTTTTTTTTCCGTGCAAAGTGATATGACTACAAAGGACATGCGGATGCTATAAATGTTTGTTTGGTTTTTTAACTCCTTTTCAAAGTTATTTGGGTCGGATCAAAGGAAAACTTCACTTTTTTGTGAAGAAAAACATGAACACGCATCTTTCGCTTTTCTGTGTGTGTTCTAAATAGACAAAAATTGGCAGGTAGTGGGAATAACCTAGTCCTCCCGTAGCGCTCTTTATTAACACACCTCCAAAGAGGTTTTCATTTTAATACTTATTACGTAGTGTTTTGCTTAATGTTTAATGGACAAAATAAGAGATTAATAAATCCAATCCAATCCACTTTATTTATATAGCACATTTTATAAACAGAGTTTCCAAAGTGCTGCACAGACTAGTAAAAATAAAAAGTAATAATCCAAAACTAAAAGATCATTTAAGAAATAAAATAGTAAAATATATGTTAAAATATTAAAAAACAAGAAACAAAGCAATAAAAGTATAAAAAAAATTAAAACGAAGAACTAAAAGACTCACTCCGAGTTAAAAGCCAGAGAATAAAAGTGGGTTTTAAGACGAGTCTTAAAGCTTTCGATGTTGGGGGCCTTTTTTTACTTGGGAGGGGAGAGAGTTCCATAGTTTGGGGCCAACCACAGAAAAGGCTCGGTCCCCCCTGGTTTTAAGTCTCATCTTAGGCACCACAAGTTGGAGTTCGCCCTCGGACCTCAGTAACCGTGCTGGAGAGTAAATTTGAACGAGGTCCGAGATGTATTTGGGTGCCAGCCCCATTCAACGCCTTAAAAACAGGCTGCTGCCTGACGGGATGGCTGTATCTTCCAGCACGCTCCCTGTTGAGTTGGTAAATTCAGCATAGAACTCAGGTAAAAAAAATGTTGAGAGCAAGTGTGCATTGAACGGAGTCTTCCTAGCGATGTTGAGAGTCAGTATCCACTAGTTGACTAACTTTTCAGCCCATTGCCACAACGTTCTACTATACTAGCTATACTATATTTAACCTAGCTTTAACTTTCCCAAACCCACAGTCGATGCAGCAGCAAATCTTGTCGCTAACGTTACTTCTAAGTCATGGCTCGAGACGTGAGGTTAAACATAAAAGTTCGGTGTTAGCTCCTGCCATGCAGCTTAGTTAATATGCAGGTCACGTTACAGTAAATACTATCGAGAAACTGATAATATCTATTTATTTATCTGTACTGTACAGACTGAACTCGAAACTGAAACCCGCGAAATGCAACAAAATGAAGAGCAGCGAAGCGTATTCAAGAGTCAAATTGCATGCTGAGTATGACAAATTCATACGGTTTGCACTCGTAGTGAGTACTCCCTGCCTCTCACGCGCCCCACCTGACGGTCCACTGCACCCTACCCCAGGGGGGCCCTGTCTCACTATTTGAGAATCACTGTGTAAATGGAACATTGTTGCCATATTTGGAAGGGGTCCTTTAAGAGTGCTTTCTAGTCAAAATAGGTGGGTCCCATTACATGGATTGTTAGCTCACTCATGCAAGTCGTTTTTTTCTCTCATTGGAACACACAGGAAATGTTTCACTAAAGAATTATGGATGATGGACAAAATTCCATAGAACATGCAGCTAATGCTAATCAGCTGGCATAGGCTCCAGTACCCCCGCGACTCTTGTGAGGATAATTGTGAACTGTGTTCTTAATGTATGTGTCCTTGTTAACAACCTATTAGCATGCCAGTACATGGAAACAGGAACAGGAAGTCAACTCAGTCACCTGTCTATGATGTCATCAGTAGTTGGCTGAAAATGTTTTACCAGTTTTCCAATTACAGCTTTACCTGCATAAAACAATTCTAAATGCACATAATTGATGAATGAAAGGGATAAACGATAGCTTCTGCCTTCACTGAAGAGTGTTACAATGTTCCCAAAAACACAATGTGACAGCGAGATCAACACGGACGCCACCTTTGTATTTTTCTCTATTTCAATCTTGTCACACATTCAGCTATCTTTGACTCCATTTTTGTTTATTGAGGCGAGAAACACGATTGAATTCAACTCATGGCAAAACAAAAGGTGCTGTCTGTGTTGATCTCCCAGCCACATCATGTATTTGGGAACAGCCACCATCATTAATGTGTATTTACGATATGCATTTTGAATTATGTGTTAAAAGGGACCTATTATGATCATTTTTCGGCCCTTTGTAAGGACTCCTATAGAGCAGCTACACACAATAACCTGCACAGAAAGCTTTCTAGATTTTCCAGAATCTGCACCTATTCCAACTTTATTTCCTTGGTGTGTTTTTTTCCATCGACCCAATTTATTAGCGGCGCCTTATGCTGCTATATTGCAGGTGACTGCATTGCTACTAGTGATATGCAATACTACTCATTGAGTTTACATTCTGATACTGAGTAAAGTTCGGGTATCCGTCATACTACTACTACTTTGTGCAAATTCACCTGATGTTTATGACTTTTTGAAACCTCTCGTATACAAATGGTAGTGGTATTGGCTTAATTTGTTTTGAATATTCTTAATAAAGTCACATTAAGGAACATCATGTTTACACTTCCTGTCCTCCATTGTATTGTGCATTAGTGCCTAATAATGATAATCAGACAAGTTTTTAGTCTTCCCAGCAGTCACAGCCATTGACGTAACGTTAGTCTACTCCAACATCACCGCTGTCATCCCTCCCTTGTAAGAACAAACCTATTGACGTTTTTACAACCTTTGCCGCCCGATGACTGATGTACTTTCCACATTTAACCGAGAGTTCCGAAGCGGCACCATATATACCGTATACCTTCCCCTCTGCTGACAGCAGCATTTTAACGGTGTGGAATTTAATCCAGCGCTTCCAGCGCTTTTCAGCACAAGCGCACACGTGGGAGTCCACCCTCCCTGCAGTCACAGTGAATTAAGGGATGGCGGCGTCCCTCCCCTTGTTTGTTAGCGCACAGTGCCTCCGTCAAGCCACAAAGGACGAATGCAATCAAATTTGGTGGGAGAGGTTAAAGAGCGGGCCACTCTGCCCACCCCCATCCGTGGGCTTGTTACTCTTCACAATTGCTGTCATAAATCTTCTCAGGAAAGTAACAGAGAAAACCGCAAGGGTATTTTAAAGGTTGTCAGAGATGAGATATAAAGTAACTTTAACGTCAGTCAGCGAGCCATCGGGAAAGTGGAATTGCTCCACAGAGGAGATGCATACAAGACGAGGCTGCGGGGTTTTGCGGCGCTTATGTTCCGATTTTTGATAGGACTAAAAATTACTTTATATAATCTGTAATAGAATTCATGGCAGGACATTGCGATAAGTTCAGGGTCATGTTATAAAAGGATACAGATAGGATTTGACATGTCGTATATAACACTGATGCTTTCACTGTAAATTATGTTGAGAAAACAATGCAAATAGCTGAACAATGAACATACACCAGGAAAAGCTTAGTATCAATTGTATTAAAAGTACAAACCAGACAATTTCCATATGTTTGATTCCATATGTCGGGAATCAAACTGAGTTTTGATTCCCGACCCACGCATAACATGCATGTTAGGTTAATTGACGACTCCAAATTGTCCTTAGGTATGAATGTGAGTGTGAATGGTTGTTTGTCTATATGTACCCTGTGATTGGCTGGCGACCAGTCCAGGGTGTACCCCGCCTCTCGCCCACAGCACACTCGCTCCACACAGCGATGCCGAGGGTGGAATCGAACTCCGGCCTCCTAGCTGCGTGGCCTGCACACCAACCACTCGAACACCGTGCAGCCAGTCCTAATATTATTCATTCATTTTCTACTGCTTTTCCTCATGAGGGTCACGGGGGTGCTGGAGCCTATCCCAGCCGTCTTCGGGCGAGAGGCAGGGTACACCCTGGACAAAGATGCATCTCGAGCTATTGCCGTTTTTACAGCTTTTTTTTTCTTCTTTATTTCGAACATGAAAAACATCCAAATCACAACAAACCAACCCAAATCAATACAAATAAAAATACCTATGTATATATAAACGTACACGTGTCCGAAAGGGAGTGGGAAGAAGTCAAGACTTATCTAGTCCCACCCCCCTAACCACCCAGATCCCATCCTTATCCCAACAAAACAAATATTATTCCTTGTCTACACAGAATAAAAACCCCACATCCAACCACCCTCACTCAACCAACCACAGCTTAAAACTTCACCAAACATGATCTCTTCTATTGTGCAGTTGCGCCATCACCTCTTTTTTACCTCTAGCACAAAAAAACTAAAAAAGGTGAATAAATATGTCTTTGGTAACGAATGAGTTAATAACGCTTCCACTGTCTTTCACTAACTTGCTAACAACCTTTGAGACTCGTCATTGGTCACATCATTGCTGTGTGAGTGACATGAAGAAAAGAGAGAAGTCATTTGGTGTCACCTGTAACATAATATAAATACTTCTCTACTCAATCGGGTATTTTGGTCTATGCTGAAGTTTATCACATTTAGTATCTCATGTTTTTTGTTGATTATGTAAATTCCACTAGATATATCCATTTAATTTCACAGGTTTTCTAGGAACTGCGGAAAGGTTTTATTTCTTGTGTAAATCTCCGGGTGCGATACAGTTTTACAAGCTCGGCCTGTTTGTTTTGCAAACTGGCTTTATTTCCTCTATCAGCACCGCCAATTATTATTTCCGCTGCCTTGTAAACAAACAAGAATGCAATTGTCTTTTTTTTTTTCTACACTCGATCCAAGTCCAGTTTTAGGGGAATAAAAGGCTAAATAGCATCTTGTTTCTTAACAGGCTCTGAGCTGATGCCCAAAGCCTTGTCCACCAGGATCATCGGCGGGATCTGGTGGTTCTTCACGCTCATCATTATATCGTCCTACACGGCTAATCTGGCGGCGTTCCTCACCGTGGAGAGGATGGACTCACCAGCGGACTCAGCAGACGACATCGCCAAACAGACCAAGATAGAGTACGGAGTGGTGCGTGACGGCGCAACCATGACTTTCTTCAAGGTATAGTATGAATTATGAAAAATATTAATATCATAGATTGAAGGAATGCATTGGTGTTAAGCAGTTTTATGTTTTGTTTTCTTATTGTACTAAACATTAACCGAACTGTGACTTTAAAGCCGAGGAATGCACCCAAGGCTGATTATGATCTATGGTCTACACCCTTTTGGAAAACACAATTAGCGTATATTCATTTGCATACATTTAAATCCGTCTTACATTTATCACCTATTTTGAAGGGAGTATCTAATCGTAAGTACTGTAGAATTTTGTCAATTGACAATTTGTGATTGGTTATATTTATTCTGTAAACTGTAAACCTTCTTGTTTTGCAGGATTGTTGTGTTCTATAAAAGCAAAAGCACAACTGATATTACCCCTTTTGGCCTTTTATAGGCATTGCTGGAATTATAATATATATTTAATTAATGGTATTTCTCATATTATAATGAGCAGTCATACAGGTGCTTTGAGCAATTTCCTGTTCTGTGGTTATCATCACACTTGCTCCATTTGTGAGCCTTGGTATTTTTCTGTAATGGTCTCATAAGAAAAGGTATTGTAATATGCAGTATACAGTGGTATGAAAAAGTATCTGAACCTTTTGGAATTTCTCACATTTCTGCATAAAATCACCATCAAATGTGATGTGATCTTTGTGAATATTAAACGAGCAACAATGTTTTTTTTTAGAAAGCAGTGGCTTCCTCCATGGTGTCCTCCCATGAACACCATTTTTGGCCATTGTTTTACATTGTGCACAGAGATATTGGACTGTGTCAGTGATTTCTGTAAGTCTTCAGCAGACACTCTAGGGTTCTTTTTTACCCCTCTGAGTATTCTGCGCTGAACTTTTGGTGTCATCTTTAGTGGACGGCCACTCCTTGGGAGAGAATTAACAGTGCCAAACTCTCTCCATTTGTAGACAACTTCTCTGACTGTCGATTGATGAACATCCAGACTTTTAGAGATGGTTTTGTAACCTTTCCCAGCTTTACACAAATCAACAATTCATGATCGCAGGTCTTCAGACAGCTCTTTTGAGCGAACCATGGTGCACGTCAGACAATGCTTCTCATCAAGACAATTCTTGCCAGGTGTGTGTTTTATAGTGGGCAGTGCAGCTTTAAGCCACTCAGTGATTGGGCACACACCTGACTTAAATTGTTTGGTAAAAAATTATTTCAATTGCTCTTTAAGTCTCCTTAGGCAGAGGGTTCAGTTATTTATTCCTCCCCCTTCCGTCTGTGTTTGCATGCTATCCTCATTAAAATATGAAAACCTATAAATGTTTGGGTGGTTTTAGTTAAAGCAGACACTGTTTTTTTATCTGTGTGAGTTTGACAAAGATCAGATCAAATTTGATGGTGATTTTATGCAGAAATGTGAGAAATTCCAAAAGGTTCAGATACTTTTCATACAACTGTATGTACTGAACCAATGCTCTTCCTGACCCTTTTGAAGGCGAGAGATGACATGCCTGAATGAATATGGCGATATATAGAGGCCGGCAAAATTGGACAGTTGATTTTCATATATCAAAGTGATTTTTTTAGAAGTCTCGCCACATTTTAATCTTGTGACACTTCTACTAAACAGCTATAGAAACAATAAATGTTTTAGCTGTTCGCTGATGGTGGTTTGTGTTAAAACCTTGTTTGACTTTTGGGGCATGTTGTCCCAGAAAAATATGGTTGAACTCCAAATTGTACCACTTTTGAATCCACTGTATGTACAAAATCTCAAGGAAAGAATCATGTTAGTTTTTCTTTCTTTATATATTGTTTTGCAAACATTAGCTTTGCCAAGGTTCTAACTTGTCTTCCTAATCTCTTAAACACAGATGAGATGAAAAACTCATTCAACTTTGCGTCTGTCGCTCACCATATCTCCAAACTGTCACTTTTCCACATCCTCATATTAACATTCTCCTTTTTAAAGTAAACAGTAGCAGCGACTGCTTAGTATGAGTATAACACAATCTCCCCCGATTTGAAGTGGCTCTCAGTCTTTAGACAGTAATTATCCAAGATTAGACATGGCACAAATGTGACCTGATATAAAAAAAAATAAAAATAAAAAATAAACGGCTACTACAGCCTGATGCAAGACGAATGGAGTGGCTGCATATGGCTGCTTGAGTAGCATGAGGATAAACGTGTGCCTGGCTTTAATTCACTGTCGCCTAATCCGGTAACAAAGCAAATAGAATCACGTCCATATGTGGCTTAAAGGGATAAGAAACTGAAAGTGGTCACATGCTGGAAAATACACAAAATGGTCGACTCTCAGGGTGTCATGTTTGGTTGTATGCTCTACCCGATACCAGAAATCTAAGGTGTCTACTTATGAGAAGATGTGGGCCTTCATGAGCAGCAAGCCCAGCACATCGCTGGTCAAGTCCATCGAGGACGGCATTCAGCGGGTGCTCAAGTCCGACTATGCCCTCATTATGGAGTCCGCCACCATTGACTACATCACTAGACGCAATTGTAACCTGACGCAGGTGGGGGGTCTCATCGACATGAAAGGCTACGGGATCGGCACCCCCCTCGGTAAGATCCCAAGAATGATACAATGATGCAAAACATCATTTTCACTGTATATCAAACGTGGGTTCGATTCTCTGTGTGGAGTTTGCATGTTCTCCCCGTGCATGCGTGGGTTTTCTCCTGGTACTCCGGTTTCCTCCCACATTCCAAAAACATGCTAGGTTAATTGGCGACTCCAAATTGTCCATAGGTATGAATGTGAGTGTGAATGGTTGTTGTCTATATGTGCCCTGTGATTGGCTGGCGACCAGTCCAGGGTGTACCCCGCCTCTCGCCCGAAGACAGCTGGGATAGGCTCCAGCATACCCGCGACCCTCGTGAGGATAAGCGGCATAGAAAATGTATGGATAATGGAAAAATCGATGACACAATATTTTCTTTATGCAATAAAAGTTTCAAAATACCAAAAATGAAATGCACTTATCCTCACGAGGGTCGCGGGGGTGCTGGAGCCTATCCCAGCCTGTCTTCAGGCGAGAGGTCGGGTCCACCTTGGACTGGTCGCCAGCCAGTCAGCTAGGTATGAATGTGAGTGTGAATGGTTGTTTGTCTATATGTGCCCTGTGATTGGCTGGCGCCCAGTCCAGGGTGTACCCCGCCTCTCACCCGAAGACAGCTGGGATAGGCTCCAGCATACCCGCGACCCTCGTGAGGATAAGCGGCACAGAAAAAGGATGGATGGATGGATGGAGGGTATTTCCTTAGTAAGGTTTCCCTTTTTGACGATGACGGACATTTTCTTAGAGGATGCAACTGCAAAGCACCTTTTTTTTTTTACCAGCCCGCGTGCCACCACTGTGTGTGTTTATGGATCTCATTACGCATCCAGCTGGCGCCTCATCCAAAGAACTAAAAGCGGCCTTATGTTGCTTCCAGGCTCGCCGTACAGGGACAAAATCTCCATAGCCATCCTGAACATCATGGAGGACGGACGCCTACACATGCTGAGGGAGAAGTGGTGGAGTGGGAGCAGCTGCTTGGATGACGAGCGCCGAGAAACGGGCCCCATGGGCATCCAAAACCTGGGTGGCATATTTATCGTACTGGCATCTGGCCTGCTGCTCTCTGTCTTTGTGGCCATCGCTGAATTTGTCTACAAGCTGAGGAAGACAGCGGAGCGTGAGCAGGTACGTGTCCACTGTGAATACCAACCCACAAAGAGTCCTCCTATCTGATTTGGACTCCATTAACACTTAATTTCTGCAAAGAAGGTTATTGCAATGTGAAGCGTCACGGCTTGTAGTTTAAACATGATATAAAAGGATTTGCACGCCTGAGGCTAATCTAATCCCTGCTTGGCCACAATATTTACTTATTTTAATAGGCATGAATGCAAATTGGAGCAAAGAGAATTAATCCATTACTCGACATCGTAGATGACCCCCTTTACTGTTGAAAAGCACTACACTGAGTTTAAGTGAGTGGCTGCTGCATGCTCCAGTACACAACTTGTTCACAGCAGCACTAATGACTAGTGCTGGCAGCTGACATTGCTGGCAAACACACACACACACACAGATGCTATATATATATATATGTTGCACAATGCATGTTGTGTACAAATTAATCATATTAGCATATGCTCCACATGCAAACATGACTAAGATGCAATCACTGCAAAAAATGCAAAAATATAATATGGGAACGGGCTGCACGGCGGTCGAGTGGTTAGCGTGCAGACTTCACAGCTAGGAGATCCGAGTTCAATCCCACCCTAGGCCATCTCTGTGTGGAGTTTGCATGTTCTCCCCGTGCATGCGTGGGTTTTCTCCGGGTACTCCGGTTTCCTCCCACATTCCAAAAACATGCTAGGTTAATTGGCGACTCCAAATTGTCCATAGGTATGAATGTGAGTGTGAATGGTTGTTTGTCTATATGTGCCCTGTGATTGGCTGGCGACCAGTCCAGGGTGTACCCCGCCTCTCGCCTGAAGACAGCTGGGATAGGCTCCAGCACCCCCGCGACCCTTGTGAGGATAAGCGGTAGAAAATGAATGAATGAATGAATAAAATGGGAACTAAATTTAATACAGTAAAAAGTAATGGTGAGAGTGCGGGAACATCAATTATAATTGACAGTAAGCTTAATAATAATGATATTATCAACGCCAATATTGAGGATTTTGACACATATAGGCCTTGTTTTTAATCTGATGGCCGATAAGAGATCAATAAGGAACTAATGAGGCGCAACATTCTACAAATCAGTTGTGCTAGCATGTAGCACTGAAGCTAACAAGCACCCTTATACAAGCTCCCAATTACAGGCATGCAGGAAACTAGTAATAGTACTTATAAAACCTGTTAGTTACACATCTGGTCTTGTCAAGGTATCTTCCTGCTAGAAAATGTTGAGTGAGTTGACTCTAGTAGATTCATAGCCACAGCAAATAGTATAATCACAACACTTTATATTCACTATTTAGACAGAACAACATAACAATTAACAATGTAAATAGGCGGATTTCTACCGTGAAGGACACAGAATGGACGGGACTCTATCCTCTACTCCTAGTATCCAAGGCATTACATAGGTGGGACAGTACCCGTGAGAAAGGGAATGCTCCGACAGGGTTGCTTGTTTGTTTTTAAAGACAGAATCGTCTGTTTGTATCTCATGCGGCACACCAAACACTAATGTTGTCAAGCATCTAATTCTCAGACTGTGGGAAGCAGTGTCACTTTGTAAAAGTGAACACAGTTGTGGAAATATCGTTCCTTAGCTGGATTGTGTTTAAAGGGAAAAGGCAGACCGTGTGTTTTTTGGCTGTGATGCAGTTATTTGGAGTATTCCTTGAGTTAAAGAGGCTGAAAATATTTTTTTGTACTTCAAAAATTTAATCTTTGCCAATTTCCTGAAGATGCTATTTGGTGGATAATCTTAATTAATTCTCTTTGGCATTACTTGACAAAAATGTAGTTCATAATTCATTACAAATTTGAAGTCGTGTGTATGATTTGCATGATTTGTTAGAAGAGTGGAGGTTTACCCCGGAAAGGAGAGGAATGAAGATTACCAGCAGCAAGACGTATGTGTGTGAATGAGAGGGACCCAATTGGAAGAGTGAGGTTACAGGGAGAAGAGATACAGAAGGGGGACAATTTTAAGTACTTGGAGTCAGGAGTTATGACTATAACTATAACTATAATAATGGAGATTGTGAAAAGGTGGTGAAGAAACATGTACCAGCCATGTTGTTTGGCCTCGAGACTGGACTTTGCTATAACAAAAGTTGTACAGACAATCTTATAATTAGAGATCCACAATATTGGCTTTCTTACAAGCACTTCATTACCGATTCCAATATTAACTGATACCAATAAAGGCAGCAGCTCTTGCCTTAAACTAGTGTTGTGTAATGAATACCCTGTGCCTCTGACGAAAATAACTAAATAATAATAATAATAATAATAACAATAATAATAATAAAAAATGAAATAAGAAAGTATACAAAACTGTGGTGAGACCAGCCATGTTGTTTGGTCTAGAGACACTGAGGAAAAGACAGGAAGCAGAACTGGAGTTAGCAGAGATGAGGATGCTGAGGTTCTCATTGGGAGTGACCAGGATGGATAGGATCAGGAACGAGTACATCAGAGGGACATTACATGTTAGAGGCCATGGAGATAAAGTCAGAGAGGCCAGACTGAGATGGTTGGGACATGTCCAGGAAGACCAAAGAGGAGGTTGATGGATGTAGTGAAGGAGGACATGAGGGTAGTTGGTGTGAGAGAGACAGATGCAGAAGTCAGGGTTGGATGGAGGAGATCGATTTGCTGTGGCGACCCCTGAAGGGAAAAGTCCAAAAAGAAAGAAGAAGAAGAATTTTACAAATTTGAGATGTTACATTTTTACTGACTTGAGTGGGGAAAAAAACCCTAAAACCCCAAAAGTTTTTCATGTTCTTCAACATGGGCATTATATTTCAAGGAATGTGTTATTTAAGCTAAGGCCTTTACCCCTTTGCCCCCTCCCCACCACCAACCCACATCCCTTCGCCCTCCATTTTTGCCCAGAGGTCTTTGTGCAGTGCCATGGTGGACGAGATCAGACTGTCGTTCACCTGCGAGAGGCGGGTGAAACACAGACCACAGCCCCCGGTCGCGGCGAAGACGGATGCAGTGATCAACATGCACGCCTACAACGACCGCCGTCTCCCAGGAAAGGACAGCCTGAGCTGCAGCGCTGGGATGACCCCCGTTTTTCCATGACCCTGTGCTCTCCGCAGGGCAAAAGCCTCCTGAGCAACGTGTCGGGGGCGCTGCCCGAGACCAGAGACAATGGCATCGACGGAATCCTCCGGTTCACCATGAACCACAGTGAAATGGGGACATTGACCAAACACGGACAACTCAAAATGGCAGCGTCGGCCACGCAGGTATGACATCGCGGACTGCCGCCACCCAAAAAGACATCATCCTGGAGGAAAAGCAGGATGTTATTTTTATTCTGTTGTACTCGGATGCTTAGTTTCAAGTCCGATGTTTACGTGCGCAACACAAGAACAGAAGAAAACACACAGCAATGAAGAAAAATCATAATCAGCGGAAGGCAATAAATATCTGACATACTTTCAATTAGGGTCATTTGGGGGCTTTTGTACCTCAGATTGAGTACCTAAAAACACACTTTTAGAGGTTTGTGATGTGTAATTTCACTAGACAAGCAATTAACTCACATGGAGAGTGGACACTTTTACGGGATTAGATGTGTTCAAGCCCAGTACACCTCATGTGATTTTGTACACTAGTGGACTTTCATCTGTTTAAAAACACCTTTATTGCCAAAGATGTGACCTTTCCATAGACGACCAGCACCACTCGTGTGCGCATGTTAGCAAGTGTCCAGAACTTGTTCATTGCAAATGGGATTTAGGAATCCAAATCAAAACACAGAACAAAGAAACAAAAGATCGCTCTTGGTTGGCGTGGTTTCAAACCAGCTCAGTCCCAGTGCCACTGGTGTGTGCTTGTGCAGTGCAAATGTGAGTATAGAGCAAAAAGAGCAAACAAATCAATTGGTGAAAGAACCAATGAAATCCTTCTGGTTTCAAAGTGACTCAGTCCCAATGTTACTAATGTTTCCATTTTAGCAAATTAGCAGTACAAATTGGATTACAAACTGAGAAACACTATGAACGAATGAACGGGCAAGAATGAGCGAATGACGGAACGACCCAACATCCCTTTTGATTGGAATGGTTTTAATGGTTTCAGTCCCTATGCCACTCATACAAGTGTTCATCTGAAATACATTGCAATTGGGATTACAGAGATCCAAACAGAAAAACAGAATGAACGAATCAACCAACAAATGAATGAACGAACGTTCCAACATCATTCCTGAACGGCTCATTCGAAGGATTCCTAAACCAAACCATTTTTGACAAACAACAACCAATCAACACATGACTGTTGGAACGACTTATTTTCAAAAAAGAATGGGCATCATCATTGATCGGTTGTTGATTAATCGTGTTTTGAATCAATTCATTCATAATGTTAGTAGTACGTAGTTTGCTGTCTAAAGAAGAAGATGAACGCGGTGCATAAACTACGAATCCGGAAGCAAAGGTTAAGAGACAAAATTTAACTTACCATAAAAAGCTCATGTTGGCCTATAATTGTCTTGTTTAATCCTTTAACTCTTCTGTATGCACCCCAGCAATTACCCCCCTCCATCACGTCGACAATATAGTTTCCCGATATGAGCATCAAACCTGAAAGTCTCAATCGCTCCATCAGTACTGTTGTCATCAAATCCATTCTTGTCATGCTGAAAGATTACCATTGGGGGGATTCAACGGGAACTTGTTTGCTCTACTAGTACGAGTCGTTTGATCAAGTGTGAACCCTGGTGTTCACCAAAAAGGCAGATCAAGACTGGTTTCGACATGGGTCTCAGTCCACTTACAAACTTTGGTGCAGTTCTGTTCACTCCAATATAAACACGATATGGACCAAAGACAGGGACCAGTGTTAAAATGATGGCAAAACGCATGCAGAAACAGCAAATAAGTCATAGAAAATGCATTGTGATTGCTGTTGATATGCTCTGCTCTATAAAAGTATATTTTACAAGCTTTTGGCGAAGTCTAAGACATTAAATACAAATCTCTCACTGTGCGTATTTAACCCAGCAGGCAGCATTTCGGTTTGGAATATGTGCGTTACATCACGTAATATGCCACAAAAGATGCCAATTAAGTTCCTATGTTCTTTATTGCGTCGCATTTGGTCCCATTACAAAAATCCCAGTGTGAATGCTAAGCAAACCACAATGATGTGCTTTTTTTATTTTTGGTCTGAACCAGAATCACAAGTATGACAGCCTAAATGTTCAAGTGGACCTATTGACAGAGCGCATGTGTGGCAAAAACCTCTGTGAGGTTGGCAAATACATCAAAAGAGACAACAAGTATATATAAATATAAAAAAAAAGTATCATAAAAAAAGACTATTTACCATGGAAGAAAACTCCAGTGTGTAAACCTTAGCATTGGTTGAGTAGAGACCCACTGTATAATTATTTAACCCCTTCTGCAAAGTGTGTAGATGAAGATGAGCAGGAGAGGATAAAAAAAATGTATTTTGCTACCTTTCTACTGTTATAAATGAATGCTCTCCATGCTCAAACGTCATAGATGTTATTGCATTAGAGAGCTCACTTTAAGCCTACTTCCTCACTTTAGCCCACATCCACGGCCCTTGGACCTTGTTTATTTATTAAATAGAAAATGCATATTATTATGGTTATTATATTGCCATCAGTCCGATGGGGAAAAAGTGTGTGTCTTTGTTGATTATATTTCTACAAGGTTAAAAACATATGATGGAAATGTTCCATACAAATAGTTTCTCTTATGTACCCCCCAACGATTAGGGCTGGTTCTATTAGTATTATTCCCCTGAGTATGAGTTTTCATGAAGGTGCTCCAAAGAGTAAAAATTCAAATAAAAAATAACCTCTACCAAGGAAGTATTACATATTATTACACCTTTAGTTGCAGTATATTAGCTTAGTGTATTTTCAGTCTAATTCACAGAAGTTTGTCTTGCCACACACACTCACATAGCACAACCGGAGTTCCACGACACTCACAGGTGAACTCATAGAACAGTACTGTACTAAGCGGAGAATACACGTTATGAGCGTACTTACTGTAGACCAGTTTGAGCCAGTCTCTCTCACACAAACTTAACTTTTGTGTGACTTTCCAGGCACACAAGCTTAACTTTCACTATAGGAACTGCCATGTAGAATCTGTGTACTTACATTCTGGGTTCTTTTTTCGATCTTCCTAATTAATGATTAGAGTACAGCGCTGTCACCAAATATATTGTGATTAATTATTTTTGAAAATGTTTAAAATTGTGTGATCAATGACTACTTCTCCAATAAGCAACACAATCCAAAAAACCATGAAAACAAGTTAAAGGGAAGCAATAGGTTTGTTAGCTTAATGCAAATATTATTTACAAATAATCTGTCAGCATCCAACATAATATGTGGTCTTTGCAATTGAGTTTGAGTTCATATGAAAGGTTATTAGAGATAGTAGTTTTTTCACCAAATGTATACTTTTTGCATCTTTCTGTAAAAAAAAAAAAAAACGAGAAATATAATTAAAAAATTTCCTTGGTGGAGGTAATTAAATTCTTAATTTTGTTGTTTTATTTAACATTTTCCGGTTTTATCAATGTGAATAATTCTAATATCATTCATCAAATTATATATAATAATAATGTATAATGTGTCCCCTTCGTTTTTGTTTTGTTTTTTTTTTTATAGTGGGAGGATTGGAGGGTGCCCTTCCTCTTGAGTTGTGCTGCTTCTACCATTTGTCAGTAAAAACAAATACAACAACAACAACAAAAAACAACTCTCAAACATGTTGGTGCCAACCAGGGTTTTCTTTGTGGACATGGAGAATTTCTATAAATATAGTTTTTGTAAGTTTTTTTTACAAAAAAAAAGAGAAAAATATGTAAAGGGAGTGATAAAAGGGGGATTTACTAGTAAATGTATGTGATCAGACACGATGAGAATTACAGACATCGGAGTAAAACGTGGGAATATTCAACTAAATAGTATAGAAATTAAAATTTTAAAACAGTTACGGAGCTATTTTCTTTTTAAGACACTGTGAATTATTCAATTGTACAGTTTGCTGTATGGGTTGTATGAAGTTTTAAATAAAAATATACAAACTGTATGTTTTGTTCAAATGTTTTAATGCAGTGAATGAAGATCATCTGACATGTGACTCAGGATGCAGCTTCTCAGTGACCAAGTGACCAATCAAATCTGTGCAATATGAGATGATATAGCTCATTAATAATTAATTCATTTTATTTTTTAATCATATGACTATGTATATACAGGGTCAGGCAAAATGATCTGACACATTTGTAGGTTAACTAAAAGGCAAATAAAGTAAAGAAACAACTTCACCAACAACTTTACCAACTTCAGAGTTACTGGATTAACATTGAAACAGAAATCAACCGGGCGACCTCGTACCACCAGAACTGATTTAATTTTTTAAACATAATGGAAAAAATGGCATTATATGTACTTTGAGAAAATAAAAACACTTTTTTGTTTCTTTACTTTATTTGCCTTTTATTTAACCTACAAATGTGTCAGATCATTTTGCCTGACTGTCGATATTTTGTTGTTTTTTTGTGACAGAACAGAAACATCTAAAGCTACAATAGACGAAAGAAAGCATGCGTGTAAGGATATGAATGAAAGGCCCCAAATTCCGATTTATTTTATTCCATATTTCGCTTTTTACATTTAATTTTTTAAATAATTGTACTTATTTTACCAGCAGAGAGTGTGTGCTTTAGGGGTTAGTGGCTAAAATATCTATCAATGAAATGCAAAAATGTAAAGATCCATTGATACAATACATCATTAGGCAATTTTGCCCAGGAATTCAGAAGCGGATGTCGTTGTCACTCACTGCAAACATTCGTTTTTAAAAAAAAATCTTCTTTATTTCGAACATGAAAACATCCAAAGCACAACAGACCAACCAAAATCAATACAAATAAAAATACCTATGTATATATAAATATACACATGTCAAGACATCTAGTCCCACCCCCCTAAACACTCAAATTCCAACCTCATCCCAACAAAACATATATTATTCCTTGTCTACACAGAATAAAAACCCCACATCCAACCACCCTCACCCAGCTTGAGGCACCCAACCACGTGCCAAGAGCAACCAGTTCATTACTAGTCATCCTATCGGACATCGTCCAATACAAAAGAAAGAAACCACTCCAACTAAATAGTCACCACACCAGTCATCACAAGCTAACATGGATATAAAAACATCAAAGTTATGGTATTGTTTCAGTGAAATTGAAAAATAAAAGTATGTGAGAGAACCAAAAAAATATATTCTTTAAACTACCTCAAATTAAATACTCACACTTGAGTCTTACTACTTCCCAATTGTCACTGCTATCCCAACTACAGTGTTTTTCACTTCCATTTCCTTTATTCTTTTATTTTTTGTTTATTTATTAATTTCATTCATTTTCTACCGCTTTTTCCTCACAAGGGTCGTGGGGGGTGCTGGAGCCTATCCCAGCTGTCTTTGGGCGAGAGGCGGGGTATACCCTGGACTGGTCGCCAGCCAATTACAGGGCACATATAGACAAACAACCATTCACACTCACTATTTATTAATTTATTTAATTTATTATTGTTTTTATCCCTTCCTCTTTGCCCTCCCTACATAGTGTCATGCATTAAAAAGCCAGGGTGTAGAGTGGGCCTGTTGAGAGTGGGTTGCAACCCCAGTCAGCAAAAGCTACGTATGTGGTTAAGGAAGATGTAGTCACCAATGCAATTCCAACAATTAAACACCTAAAAATTCAAAATTGTTATAGAAGGAAGCAAAGTTAACGGAATAAACACCATCGTCTCAGAGCGACGATGCGGGTGAATGATGAGAGATCGATGGCGATAAGGAGAGATTAACCTTGCCGCTGTCAAGACGCCAGACGTGTGTTAAAGACAGATTGGAATATAAAACAGGCCGAGGAGGGAAAAAAAAAAAAAAAAAAGTCAAGGGAAACCCGGCCTATGTTGAGAAGCAGCAGGCATATAATGAGCGATGGGCCCTAATGGAAAGATTTATTATCTTTCACTATCAATTCATCCCGGTGGACAGATCAGGAGTGCATCAAGAGTGTGTAAAAAGAGCAAGAGGACACGAGAGAGGAATACGGATGGTGCGGGAATAACAATAATATTAAAAATTAATCAGAAGAAAACATGCTAAGCTTCTATTGGGAAAACATTAAAGAGAATTCTGAGGCTGATTCAACACTTTGTAGACGTTTAAAGACCGAAAGACTGAAAAACCGCCTTACCAATGCTGCAATAATGCACATCATCCCTAAAAATAGGTCAACCAAATACCCTTGAGCTACAAAGAAAGAACATTTAATGAAAAGGGAAAATTCCCTTAAAAGGCGCTTGCATGAAGTATAGCGCTCAATTACCTGAGAGTCTTTTGAAGATTTTTTTTTTGGAAGACGGAAATGTCTCTTTGATTTAACGTTAATGGGCCTCAGGCTAATGGGAAGCTATTCATCAACGGTGCTTTTACATACTTTGAGCAAGCGGTGTCATAAATTACCACGACTTATTTCAGTGCACTGTGGGAAAGCACACTTGTTAGATATCCAACTGGTCAGAAACCTGACTTGTTAGAAACCCGACGTGTTGGAAACTCAACATGTTGGAGATCTGGCATCCTGGAAGATTGACTTGTTGGAAGACTGAATTGTCAGATACTTGCCTTGTTCGAAACCAGACTTGTTCGAAATATTGATTTGTTTTGTTGATTTGTTGGAAATCTAACAAGTTACAAGACTGACTTGTTGAAAATCTGACTGACTAGTAGCTGGAAGTCTGTTGGAAAACCATTGTGTTGGAAATCTGACTTGCTGGAAATCTGATATGCTGGACCAGATTTGTTAGAAACCCGATTTATTGGTAATCTGACTTGTTGGATACCCGATTTATTGGTAATCCGACTTGTTGGATACCCGATTTATTGGTAATCCGACTTGTTGGATACCCGACTTGTTGGTAATCCGACTTGTTGGATACCCGACTTGTTGGTAATCCGACTTGTTGGATACCCGACTTGTTGGTAATCCGACTTGTTGGATACCCGATTTGTTGGTAATCCGACTTGTTGGATACCCGATTTGTTGGTAATCTGGCTTGTTGGATACCCGACTTGTTGGTAATATGACTTGTTGGATACCCGACTTGTTGGTAATATGACTTGTTGGATACCCGACTTGTTGGTAATCCAACTTGTTGGATACCCGACTTGTTGGTAATCCAACTTGTTGGATACCCGACTTGTTGGATACCCGACTTGTTGGTAATCCGACTTGTTGGTAATCCGAGTTGTTGGATACCCAATTTGTTGGATACCCGACTTGTTGGTAATATGACTTGTTGGATACCCGACTTGTTGGATACCCGACTTGTTGGTAATCCAATTTGTTGGATACCCGACTTGTTGGTAATCCAACTTGTTGGATACCCGACTTGTTGGTAATCCAACTTGTTGGATACCCGACTTGTTGGTAATCCAACTTGTTGGATACCCGACTTGTTGGTAATCCAACTTGTTGGATACCCGACTTGTTGGTAATCCAACTTGTTGGATACCCGACTTGTTGGTAATCCGACTTGTTGGATACCCGACTTGTTGGTAATCTGACTTGTTGGATACCCGACTTGTTGGTAATCTGACTTGTTGGATACCCAACTTGTTGGTAATATGACTTGTTGGATACCCAACTTGATGGTAATCTGACTGGTTAGATACCCCACTTGTTGGAAGTACATATTTGGAACGCGCTCTGTCAGAGGACCGACTTGTTGGATACCCGATTTGTTGGTAATCCAATTTGTTGGGTACCCGACTTGTTGGTAATCCAACTGGTTGGATACCCGACTTGTTGGTAATATGACTTTTTTGATACCCAACTTGTTGGTAATCTGACTTGTTGGATACCCGACTTGTTGGTAATATGACTTTTTTTGATACCCAACTTGTTGGTCATCCGACTTGTTAGATACCCCACTTGTTGGAAGTACATATTTGGAACACGCTCTGTCAGAGGACCGACTTGTTGGATACCCGATTTGTTGGTAATCCAATTTGTTGGATACCCGACTTGTTGGTAATCTGACTTGTTGGATATCCGACTTGTTGGTAATATGACTTGTTGGATATCCGACTTGTTGGTAATCCAACTTGTTGGATACCCGACTTGTTGGTAATCCAACTTGTTGGATACCCGACTTGTTGGTAATCCAACTTGTTGGATACCCAACTTGTTGGTAATCCGACTTGTTGGATACCCGACTTGTTGGATACCCGACTTGTTGGATACCCGACTTGTTGGATACCCGACTTGTTGGTAATCTCACTTGTTGGATACCCAACTTGTTGGTAATATGACTTGTTGGATACCCGATTTGTTAGATACCCCACTTGTTGGAAGTACATATTTGGAACGTGCTCTGTCAGTGGACTGACTAGTTGGAAATCTACCTGCTGGAAATCTGACTAGCTGGAAATGGAACAAGCTGCAAGATTTACTTGTTGAAAAAAATTTGTTGGAAATCTGACATTTTGGAAAACTGACTTGTTGGAAGTCTGACATGCTGCAAGACTGACTTGATATGTTAGATACCCGACTTGTTAGAAACCTGGCTTGTTAAAAATTACCCAATGGGGGTAAATGGGGGGAAAAAGAATGTCACAAGGTGCAAGACTGGCTTTGATCATTTGACATGTTGGAGGACTGATTTGTTGCAAATCTGGCATGCAGGAAGAAAGGCTTGTTGGAAGGACTGATACTTTGGAAATCCAACAAGTTGCAAGACTGACGAGTTGAGCATCTGACATGTTGGAAAACCTACGTGTTGGAGATCTGCTTGTTCGAAACCCAATTCGTTGGAAATCTGGCATCGTGCAAGACTGACTTGACATTGACATTTTCTACTCATTTGGCTTATTTCCCCCCCAAACTCAATTTTAGGTCATTTGAAACTGACTTTCTCAAAAGCTTTTCTGATTGGCTATCGTGCCAACTGTCGTGATATGGACATATTCAGCTATGACAAGTTCATCTGTGTAGAACAGCCTGTTCAAACTAAAGCTAAAGCCGCTCATACAGTCAAGTCCGCCTCGCTCTGTTGCACGATCCGTGTTGTCCTACCTAGTCTACCTCGTACCTGGACCAGAGCTCTTTCTGAGAGGGCTGTCAGAGGGTGATGTTCGACTTCTCACTACAAGGTCGGCGCCTGAAGGCTGTGCTTCACCTGCCGCACCTGAGGGGAACCAGGATGGATGTTTTACCCCCCCTTTTACCCTGCTGGGCTAGTATTGTAAGTGAGACAGAAACCTCTTGTCATGTCAACATCCTGGAAAATACTAGGGCAAAAAACCTTTGGGTTATGATAGCCGTAAAGGATAGAAGAAAAAACAAGAAAAAAATCTGTACTTTGTGGCATTATCATATACCTTAGCTGTCAAAAATATTCTCCTAAAAGAGGCAACAGTTGAATTTGGACACATCTCATGTTTGCGTGCACATGATCCAACAATTACGCATTGTTGACCTTTAAGAAAAAAAAAAGTTAGTTCCCCAGCATATCCGACTCATGCGAGGAACCCCTCTCACGGGGTTGCAGTGACAAGATGTATCCCGATGCTAACACGCTGGTTTAATGTGGCTGTAGTTTGCACAAGGGCATCTCATTACCACAAAGATGGAGCCGTCCTGCAGGGCTGAAGCGCAACATCCTTTTTCGCGTAAAGCCGAAAAGCAGCTTAAGCTACATCACTCTCCCGGCCCAGATAGAGGAATGGGGCTGACAAATCCCGGCTCCTGCTGCAGCATGCTGATGAACAACAGTGGGACTTGAACAATAAGATAAGTGAGCTACCTGTTGGTGCTGTTGTTTAGTGGAAGCCAATGTAATGGCAGACTGTGGCAAGTAAGCCATTTATTTTCTTAAATAAAACTACAATATATTGGAAATCTATGCCATACATGAAATATGCATGAATCACAAAAATACAAAATGTAATTATCGTTGTAGTTGCACATCAGATTGTTTACCAAAGATATTTCCCCTACTTATAGCTAAAAACGCATTTCTATATGTGATTAATTCCGAGTTAGCTGTGGACAAAAATGTGATTAATCATGATTAAACATTTTAATTGATTGACAGCCCCAGTTTTCGCTAATAATAGGTTGTATTCAACCACGAAACTGCATAATTTATTAATTCATATATATTTTTTTAAAATGGTGAAACAGTAAAATTCAAACCATGATATGGTGAGGGACAACTATGACTTTATATTTTATTATATTATTATATTGTTTTGCCATATTACTACAAAACCCAAATAAACAGAGTAATTTTATAAATTAGATTTTCAAAAAGTGACAATAAATTAATTAATATATGATCATTTCAAATTATTTATGATATAAATATGAATATTTTATTAATTATGGTAATAGCAGTGCTGGAAGTAGTTTAAAATTATATTAAAAAAATAAAAAAATCTATAAATATCTTAGTGTTATGCATGCATTATTATTATGACTATTATTACTAGAATTTAGTAGCTGCAAGTAGTAGCATTAAAAAAAATCCAATATTATTTTGGTTATTATTATTCATACAAAAATATTAAATAAATTATTATTCTTATCATCATTATTATTATTTTATTTATTAGTTTTATTTGACCTGTGACCTCAGCATAATCGATAGGACGCCATACTTTAACGCATGATTGAATTTTTTAAATGTACGTTTTAGAAATTGAATAATCAAACATCACCCAAAAAAATATAAAAATATAAATATAAAATCAATATAAAATATATAAAATGATGTATTGCATTAATCATAATCATAAGTCACTGAAGTGCCATATATAGAAGAACAAAGCCAGAAAAAATGCTCATTTATGGAGATGACCACTATGCTGCAATGCTCTAATATCCACAACAGCGTGTATTCCCTCCCCATCTTTTGTACTTTTTCCACCCAGAATTCATGAGACACTTTAATTATGCCACATGATTGCTCAATGAGGCTTTTGTTCTTCCAAGATGGAGGCAGCACCTGTGGCTCAAGCATCAACAGTGTGACATCTTATAATTAAACATCGTTAAACACACCAGTCTGTGACGACTAACCGACTGGATATTCCGTTGGAAACCGTTGGAAAAAGGAGGAACTGAAAGCTTCCTGTGAAAAAAAAAAAAAAGCTAAACAGAGACTCTGACACCCATTGCAATTACGCACCGTTCCCGGCCGTTAGGAAGCGCCTCTTTGGCTCCGTATCATCGTTTCGTGGTTGTTGTCGTCCTGAGAAGTCCTTCAAAGCGAGCCAGAACAGGCGGTATTCTAATGAGGTCATCAATAATCGGCGACTGCTGCTCCCACCGAGAGAGAGACCTCATCTGTTGATCTGTGGCCGTTAGTGGATTGCTTCTTCCTAGACGAATAGTTCCGCAATAATGAGAACATGCTGTGTAAAAAGCTAATGGTCAACACGACTGTGGGTTTTTTTGCACAGTTCTTTCATAATAAAGTAAATGTTTGCTATAAATGAAGCTGGAACTTTCACACAGACATCCTGTGAAATCGGTGCATCGGCACTAAAACTGTAGATCGGTATTTATTTATTATTCATTGTTCAAATTCACATTCCGGTCCAGGCATTGTGGTCTATCCTTTTAGACAGGAAAAGTGTATTATTGTAGTACATGAAAGTGACAGAGCAGGTCTTTCCTAAAAAAAATTGACTCTTTTTTACACAGAGATGCCACAAAATTGGTGGATCAGTGTTAGAACAGAAAATCCACCATTCATCCACCTTTGCCTTTTACACAGAGTTTGTAGTAGTATGTGTGTGCACTTTCACACAGCAACATTTCTTTCAAAATAACATGCCATCGAGGAGTAAATATTATGTGTTGAACTTCACACCTTTATTCCGGCTATTGTGGAATATCCTTTCACACAGATAAAATGTATTTTTGAATAGGGGACAACATAGCAGGTATTTGATAATAAAACAGGAATTGTGTCTTATTGCAGTACATGAGAGTGACAGAGAAGGTCTTTCCTAAAAAAAGACTCTCTGTTTTACACAGAGATGCCACAAATTTGTTGGATCAGTGAAAATCCACCATTCATCCACCTTTGCCTTTTACACAGAGTTTGTAGTAGTATGTGTGTGCACTTTCACACAGCAACATTTCTTTCAAAATAACATGCCATCGAGGAGTAAATATTATGTGTTGAACTTCACACCTTTATTCCGGCTATTGTGGAATATCCTTTCACACAGATAAAATGTATTTTTGAATAGGGGACAACATAGCAGGTCTTTGATAATAAAATAATTCTGCTATCAAGGAAACTGAAGCCTCTTTCACACTGAGATCCTGCAAAATTGGTTCGTCAGCACTCAAATTGTAAATCTGGCATTTAATTGCACATGCCTTTCACACAGAACAAAACAAAAACGGGATATTACAAGATTCCGGGACAGCAACAGTCGCTTTCAACACAACAGATGAAAAGTGTCAGGTGTTGTCTCCGGTCTTTGTTACGGAATACCCTTTCACACAGTCCCATCCTGCCTCTGTTACAGCTCTGATGGTTCCTCAAAAGCTGAAAAATTGCCAGGTTGTTTTAATTCCCTAATTATGTTATTATGTTCTATATTAAATCACCTGAACATCCACACAGAAAAGGAATGCTTTTACAGGCTGTGTGAAAGGGGCTTGGGATACAAAACTACACAACTATACGACTCAGGATAACCTACTTTCAGTTCACAATGTTTTCCGTATTATTTTATTTGAATTCTAAATGAATCCTCAGTTCTTTTTCATGTTGTTAAAGGAATACCTCACTGCCAAACGGGTATCAGGATTATTCTGGCAAGGACAAACAAGCCATGATTTGATTCACCATAAACATCTAAGGGACATTTCATTTATTTCATCCTGTAACTTTTAAATTCTGAATTTAGATTTATCCTTGAGCAACGCTGCCGCTGCAACAACGCGGATGAAACTTGCGATAAGCCGCATTTTCTTTGTACTCGAGCCAAGGTGGCTCACAGGCAGCGAAGGATTAGCATAGCGAGAGGTTAAAAGTGAGGCGGTCACACGTGCACACAAAAGGATGCCGATTTTAGGTTTCAGGAGCAGATGCTGTTGGCAGCATGTTTACTGTTGTCACATATGTAGATATAGACGACCCTTGGCAATTACGATAGCGGCAGCTATTTATTTACCATGTTATTAAAGCTACAATTTGACTTCATGAATGAAATAAATGCCACAGAAACATAGAAGGATGTGAGGAGCCAATCACAGGGCACATATAGACAAACAACCATTCACATCACATTCATACCTATGGACAATTTGGAGTCACCAATTAACCTAGCATGTTTTTGGAATGTGGGAGGAAACTGAAGTACCCGGAGAAAACCCACGCATGCATGGGGAGAACACGTAAACTTCACACAGAGTCATCTTACTAAGAACACATAAACACTAAATTCATCACACGGCAGCTTAACACTCCAAAGGTATACCTCTGAAATATACATTCATTCATTTTCTACCGTCTACCTTGTGAGGAAAAATCACACATGCACGGGGAGAACATGCAAACTCCACACAGAGATGGCCGAGGTTAGAATTGAACTTGGATCTCCTAGCTGTGAGACCTGCGCCCTACCCACTCGACCACTGTGCAGCCCTAAAACCAATTCAGTTTAGATCAATATATGCTAAGCTATTTGAAAAAAAAATCATCCATATTTTAGCTTTTGTCTTATAGGTGACAAAGACAATAGTTCTTAGTAGAGATTGACCGATATGATTTTTTTTTTTTTTTGGACCAATACCAATTCTGAGTATTTAAGAAGGCCGATAAGCGATATTTGGAGCCGAAAAAAAAAATGCTGTAAAAAAGTTGAATAATACAAACACTTAAATTCCTGTCTAAAGCATGTTTTTTTAACCCAGTGGTTCAAAATTATTTTGTCATACCCCCCCAAAGGGACAGAAATGTTTTCACGCCCCCCTGTTTAGTACCAATACTAGTTTGGAATAAAAAAAAAAAGAACATTGAATTTTTTCTCATAATGCATTGCATCTGAGCAACACATTCATCAGGGTGCTGCAGTGACATCAGTCTCCCTCTGGACTCTGGGTTTTCTGGCTTCCTCTGGCGGACAGAGACAGCATTGCAGCTGCTTGTCGCTTACATGACATACATTATGTGAAAACTTTTTTTTAAACTTGTTTTCAGGGCTGTATATTTCCGAGAGTGTTAAGTTACTGTGTGATGAGTTTAATGTAGTTTGTAAGATGACACTGTGTTTAAAATATTGTGAGAGATATTTAGGGCTGACTGACCAATGGCAATTGAAGAGAGACGGGTAGGATTCTGCGGCTAAATTTAATTTAATAATTACACAAGTCATGTTTATGGTAAATTTTGAACCAAAGTCAATTACGCATTTCTGCCATTTGCTCACAGACAACAAATGCAACTTTAACTCACTTTACTCCACTGTAGCTTTCGGACAACTCAATGAATGAACCAAAATTGCAAAATAAATACAAGCTGCCCCCTTTTGGAAGACATATAATCAACAGTCAGTGTCACTGTGGTGGTTTACAGCATCCATTCGACTTCTACCTTCAATGGCAATTATTTTCCTGCATCAATGTTCCCTCCTCTGTTGAATAATCACCTTGATTATGCATTGATTTTGCTGTCCTCTTCAAATTGATTCATCACTGCTATTGGCAAAGTGATTTCTGGAGCGTGCTCGATTTTCTGCTGATCAATTCATCTTGACTGTCCTGTCACAAATGTCTGTTTTATTTTTTTAATCAAAGGGGACATATTATGTTTTTTCTACTGTTCTGACCTATAAATGTTGTTAGAATGTTGCATTCTCGTGTTAAACGGTGCTAAAGTTTCATATAATGAGGTTTGTACATTTGGCAGTGAGCTATGGAAGAAGAAACAAGTTTTTTCACTTCCTTATATGGGCATGCCTGGGTACACTTTGTTGAAAATGTCACAAAATGACCACACACAACACACAAGTGTTTTGAGGATAAGACATAATTACTATTATGACAACAACAGAGTAAAATTTTTCAGTGACACTTCGAAATGTTAGTAGGGACACCATGAATGTGCTTCCCTGTGGAACAAAAACAAGCTCCTAACTAACTGCATTGGTTATTTGTATTTGTATTTTTTTAAGACCACACAGCTAGGAGACCCGAGTTTGATTCCACCCTCGCCATTTCTGTATGGAGTTAGCATGTTCTCCCCGTGCATGTGTGTGTTTTCTCCGGGTATTCCGGTTTCCTCCCACATTCCAAAAACATGCTAGGTTAATTGGCGACTCCAAATTGTCCTAGGTATGAATGTGAGTGTGAATGGTTGTTTGTCTATATGTGCCCTGCGATTGGCTGGTGACCAGTCCAGGGTGTACACTGCCTTTCGCCCGAAGACAGCTGGGATAGGCTCCAGCAGCCTCTGCGACCCTTGTGAGGATAAGCGATAGAAAATGAATGAATGAATGAATGAAGTTGTAAGACCAGACGCTAGCAGATAACTAACTCGGGCTGCCGCCAATACAAACTACAGTAACAGCTAGGCAAAGCGTGCAGGCAAAGATGCAAAAAAAAGTCGAACGTCAATAGTTGTGATAAGGGATTGATCAAACGGCATCGATTAGAGCAGCCTTGCGTCAAGTTGTCAAACTGAAGCCATTGAGGTTTTACAGACAATTGGTTTGATTCTCGCAGCAATAAAGGACAAAATTTGTTTGGCAACCCTACATGACACATTCATCAGGGTGCTGCAGTGACATCAGTCTCCCTCTGGACTCGGGATTTTCTGGGCCCCTCTGGTGGACAAAGGTTTGATGGTGATAATGTTGTCTTTTTAAATCAGATTGACAGCCAAAATTAAAAGTTTAGAATGAATAAAATAGTTTTGCAATGTTCCGATTCGAATTGAAACACCATTTTATCATTGCTAAATTCCGAAAACCTCATCCATAGCCAAAGTGAAAGGTTCATGCTGCGTGACCTTTCTTTGTCCTCTCACTCTAACAAGTTACCATCATCACACCGCACTATTTATGGCCACCTGTTAAATAACGCAATATCTCACCATCGATTTTGCAGCCCCCTTTGGCAATTTCTTTTCCAAGAGACGTACGATTTGATAACTCAAGCAAGACCCATTGATTTTTCTATAAGCAAAAAAAAAATAAGTCGCCGCAGAGGCATAAACAAAAATATATATTGAACGTGTCCACCTTTTCTACCTTTAAAAATCAATATTTTTAAGACATTTGGTCACACTCAGTAAGCGTGTATATAATCTAGCAAACACTACCCCAGAAATGCCAAATACAAAACACATGTAGAGTAAATTAAAGATTGCAGCACATCAACATGATGATACCTTCCATTAGAGTGCGTGCAGCCAACCGTAGCACAAGGTTCATGGTGTGATACCGTTTTCTCGAAGCCAACCCCCCAAAAAACATCCCACAGATTACAATCACGCTCGTTGAGTGGTGTAGAAAACTGACAGAGACTAATGACTTTGCGCGTCTGCTGTGATTAAGAGGCTGTGCTAAACCTGAGATAATGGCATGATATCCGCTGGGAGCCACCGGGTTGCTGTCTGATAGCAATCAGGTGGCGAACCCGACGGCCAAGAAAGCATCCGCCGCCGCTGAGGCGACTCGGCTGGCCTTTACACGTCTCATCGGGTTATATTTCTGATGAAAAATGCTCGCCACCTTTCCTTTTGTGGAATATGATTAGAAACAATACTCCATGAATATTTGAATATTTAAATAAAAACAACACGTGTAAATTTAGTTTTCATTGGGGTTTTTGACCAGCTTGTGTTGCTGGAAATTAACATGTTCAAATAAAAATGTCTTGCTGTGCTTTCAGCACTACTTCAATCCATCAGTGAAAGTATAATGACTGTTATTTTGACCCTTAAGGACCACTGTAGGACTCCTCAAATTGAGTTATTCCACTGGTTTTGTGTTCGTATAGACTTGTGGCCATTACTTACATATCTCACTGCATAAAAATGGTATAAAAACTTGCCTATTTGTCAATGGAAAGAAGACATGCATGATCCAAAGTATAGTATGTTTTAAATGCATTTATCTATTTATTTAACAGATGCTGAGGTTCACATTGGGAGTGACCAGGATGGATAGGATCAGGAAGGAGTATATCAGAGGGATATTACATGTTATAGGCCTTGGAGATAAAGTCAGACTGAGATGGTTGGGACATGTCCAGAGGAGAGATAGTGAATATATTGGTAGAAGGATGCTGCGTTTAGAGCTGCCAGGTAGGAGGCGTAGAGGAAGACCAAAGAGGAGGTTTATGGATGTAGTGAAGGAGGACGTGAGGAGAGACTGATGCAGAAGAAAGGGTTGGATGGAGGAGATTGATTTGCCATGGCGACCCCTGAAGAGAAAATCTCAAAGAGAAAGAAGAAGATCTATTTATTTAACCATCTATCCATTTGTGGAAAGTATCCAAAGCATACCACATGTGTCTAATATCACTCCATCCATGATCCAAAGCATACCGCATCAGTTAAACATCCATCTACATCAGGGGTCTCAAACACGCGGCCCGCGGGCCAAATGTGGCACGCAGGACACTAGTTTGAGGCCCCCGCCTTGATATGAAAGTTTAATGTTAGTGCGGCCCGCGCAAGTTTGATATGGATGCTGTATGGTATCATGTACCCAGAAAAAATTATTGCGTCTGATTAATGTTCATGTTAAAGGTTAAATAACTGTTAATAGTTATCCCCCCTATCCGTGTGGAAGTGGTAAGTTTTTGGCTATTTAAGTTTAAAGGAAATAACTTGAAGGCTACCGTTTAGGTCGCTAGCTCTCGAGTTTGCGAGTTAGCATGTGTCTCAAGACCCTGCAGTTGCGCAATATGTTGTAAATAAAAAGAGTATAAATGTGACTATAGTCGTGTTTTGTCATGTCTACAGGGCTCTAATAATGCTTTGTTCATTTTAATCTGAAAAAAATAATTTGTCTACCCACCAAGTATATGTGGTTTCTTAAGTTTTTATTATTTGCCGTTTTATTATTATTATTATATTTATTTATTACTGATTGATTGATTTTCTTTATTTTTGATTTGTTTATTTTTCATCTTATTTTGTGCAGATAAATAAAAAATAAGATATTTGAGAACAGTGGAATGTTTTATCAGAGCTTTTATTGTAGAAAATCAGAACCAAAGCACTGAAAAACTTTGTATATTTTTCTGTTTTTAATAAATGTGTTGTTGTTTTTTGGAAAACCTGATGGGGCCCAGCCTTGCCCAGACCCTAGCTCCAGTGGCCCCCAGGAAAACTGAGTTTGAGACCCCTGATCTACATCAATGTGTTTCCTGTTTAGTGCCAGATGATATATGGTCTGTATAGTAAAAACAAATGGTGCTCTGACATATTGTAGGGATAAAAATATAGAAGTAGACAAACAAAAACATTTCAGCTTGTGGGAGCAAACACAGGCATCAGTGTATTAAATATTGACGTTAGTCTCAGGCATCCTCTCAAGCTTTGCTGTACGCCTTTTCATTTTAATCAATGTTCTGTGTCCTAATGAGAACACTGCTTCTTGCACGCTTGTTGACCTGCTAGATGAGGATGTACCAAATGTGATCAGAGTCTCATTAGCCTCCAGGAGGGACCACCGGTAGCGGCAACCCACAGCACCACCACCACGGCAGCCATCACTGTATGCTGTTTGATGATATCAAATTAAGAAGGCCACAAAAGCCACGAGTGGTACTCAGGAGGCGCATATGAGGAAACGCAGCGATCTGCGTTGTCATTAGGACTTCAACTGGTCCGGAGAGAATGTTTTATGGTGGAATAAAACGTCCGTGGGCTTTGCCGGGGATCATACATGGTGTCGGGTCCTTCGCCCCAAGATGGTGGGGAGATGCCAGTGGCTGTTTGTTTGCTGACAGCTACATGTTGTATCACCACAATGGATAAGGACGATGTCAGTGTGTGCTATTCCCCATCCATGTTTGTCTTCCACTCGTGTTGCATACAGAGGACCATCGGAACTCACAGACAATCTGTTTTAGCTGTCAGTTCATTTGGATTTTGAATTAATATCACAATAAGTAACAAAAAAATGTTGTTTTTTTTAATAATTGCACAGGCTTTAGTACAAGACAATAATACATAATATAATCCCTTGTTTATCACCATTAATTGTTTCCAAACCCAACTATGATAAGTGAATTTTGGTGAAAATAGGATCCTTTCTTTATAAATGCAATACTTTTGTAGCTAGTGCATTGAAAACATATTTATAACCTTCTAATTATGGGTTGTAACATCGTTAGAACCCTCTAGATATGAAATAATAAGCCCATCATCAACTTTACATTCCTATTATCCGATATACAATCTATAATCAAAGAAAATTAGGTAATGAAAATTAGATGAGATAATTCAAACCTGCAATAAAAGCCTGTTGTTCTGGCAATCAAGTTTGTTGTTTGTGTGTCGAACATTATAGTAACATGACTGACACTTTGTGATCATTTTAAATAACTAAATATGACAATTTCAATGAGTCTTTTGAATGCCATAAATTTATAGTTTTGTTCATTTAGCCGACAATGTTTATTATAGGCAACAAATACATATTAGTTTAAATTGACATAACATAATAATATGGCATATTCAACCAGGAAACAGCATTATTTATGAATTATTATGATTATTTTTGAAAAACCATGATATACTGAAGCCTCAAAGTGTGAACTGTAAATGTGGAGAGGGGCAACGCCTCTTTTTTAGGACATATTTTTGTGTTTTTGCGGTCACTTTGTGGTGTTTTATGCATTTATATTGTTTATTTTGTGTATATACACTGATGGAATAGCCGCATTGGCTAAAATATAGGACTTTCTTTTACAAGACAAGACAAATTGAAACTTTGTTTCTTTTTTTTTTTTTAATATTGCTGCGTGTTCAGTTACAGTGAAATAAGTGGTAGATTACAATAACAAAAGATAACATGTTTTTATTGCCACAATAATTGTCCATAGGTATGAATGTGAGTGTGAATGGTTGTTTGTCTATATGTGCCCTGTGATTGGCTGGCGACCAGTCCAGGGTGTACCCTGCCTCCCGCCCAAAGACAGCTGGGATAGGCTCCTAAAATGGATGAATGGATATTTGTCATATTGTACTCAGCAGCCACAGTACCAGTCAAAAATCTAATTTAATATGCAAAAGTGTACTGTATGAGGTGGAGGTTGTATTTCTCTTTCATCACACTTTTCCTTTTCCACCGAAAAGCCAAAGAAAGGGTATAACACTTTTGGAGTTAATCCTTTACATGTTCACCGAGCGTTCTTTCAAATGTGCATCCCGATCCGAATGAAACGTTCCCTTGTTGAAATGTCTGCCTCTCTGAAAACCACCGGCGCGGCCAGTGTATCATAATGGATGACAGCAATAACGCTTGTGACAAAAGCAATATTGAGTCTAATCAGGACATTATCAAACGGCCAACCAATACAAATCTGTATTAAATAGGAGGAAATAGCAGCAACGTTAGCACTCGTGTGACATCCTAATGAGTAATATGAGGTCGGTTGTAGCGGCATTCATCCATAACTGATGACTAATGACAGACAATGCGTCTCATGACAGGACAGAAATGAATATGAATAGCATTTCCGTACTGACCTGAATATGAAATGGCATTTTTTATCACTATATTCATTGAATTATACATGAAAACTAACAGGTTCCCACCAAGCGCTTTTGTGTTTTGTTGTCAGTCATATGTAACTGTTGCGGAACTCTGATTGTACTATGTGAGACTGACTGAATCTAGAGGTGTAATAGTAACATGTAACCATGGTTTTTAATAACCTTAATTTCCAGCAACATTACCTGGGTGTGACAAAGCATGTCCTTCACTAACTACATTCAGTAAGTACATTATTGCACACAGACACGTAAAGTGGTCGGGAATTACTGTATATTTGTAATAGTGGTGGGCAAACCCGTTCATTTCAGTGAACCGGATCATTCTGGTTCATTCAGTAAAAAGATCTGTTCATTTTGTTCATTTCGGTCAATTGGTTGTTAGCCTGTGATCTCCCTCTGTGCATAGACCCGGTCAACAATGTCGAGTCAGTCCGTTCACTCACACTGTTCATACGGGTCTTTTTTTGTTTGTTTGTTTGTTTTTTGACGTGTGAAAACCAAATAACTTTTTTTTTTATTTTACAGCAGAACCTCCAAAGTTGGTTCACACCAAAAAAAGAAAAAAAAAAAAAAAATCTGGGGACCTTGGTTAGCATTCATCCCGGTTAGCATGTTTGCAGTTAGCGCCAAAATGTTGCTTCTGTTTGTGAGGTTATGATGCATGTCTTAGAGTTGAAGTTCTTCAAGCGGAGGGTTTCATTTCCAGGTTTTGTTTGACTTTTGAGGCAGATTTGACCTGAATATTTTGGCATAACAACTAACTTTTTGGCGCGTGAAGTGGTCTTTCCAGTACGAAAGACCGAGACCGAGAGATTGCCGTCTCGGTCTTTCAGTCAGATAACCCCACCTACCCACAGAGCGAGGCGCGACGATAGGATAAGACAAGAGAGCAAGCACTCTGCAGCCAATCAAAAAAAAGCATTTGAAAAGCAACTGAATTGACTCATGGGTTATTTTAGGGGCGCTGACCTCGTTCATTCCGTTCACAAAAAAGAACTAGTTCTTTGACCTGTTCGTTCATGACCGACACACCACTAATTTGTAAACATCTTTGAATCTTTTCTATTGTTTTCACTGTATGCATTTTGTACTGTTTATTTGCACTTTGGGACTTTGGTAAAAAAGTGAGCACTCGATCCTGGTTTGGTCCAGGTTTGACTAGACCCTCACCACACCAGGTAAAAAAAAAGAAAATAAACGTTCCCTGATAGTGGACAAAATTTGTTGATTTGTTGATGGGCAGTGGAATTGTGTACCATCCTGATTACCAGGATTTTTTTTTTGCCAGGTAAATAAATTCCTGGTAATATAAGTTACTGCCGTACCAGCGGCACAGTGGTCGAGTGGTTAGCGCGCAGACCTCACAGCTAGGAGACCAGGGTTCAATTCCAATTTTTCAGCGACACTTCGAAATGTTAGTAGGTACACCATGAATGTGCTTCCCTGTGGAACAAAAACAAGCTCCTAACTAACTGCATTGGTTATTTGTATTTTTTTTTAAAGACCACACAGCGAGGAGACCTGAGTTCGATTCCACCTTCGGGCATCTCTGTGTGGAGTTGGCATGTTCTCCCCGTGCATGCATGGGTTTTCTCCGGGTACTCCAGTTTCCTCCCGCATTCCAAAAACATGCTAGGTTAATTGGCGACTCCAAATTGTCCATAGGTATGAATGTGAGTGTGAATGGTTGTTTGTCTATATGTGCCCTGTGATTGGCTGGCGACCAGTCCAGGGTGTATTGCGCCTCTCGCCCAAAGACAGCTGGGATAGGCTCCAGCCTGCCTCGCAACCCTTGTGAGGAAAAGTGGTAGAAAATGAATGAATGAGTTCCTGTTATAAGGAGATATTGAAGGTTCATTTTCAGGTGACTGACGGTCATGTTTTGGCTAGTTGATGGGTGTCTTCCTATTACCAGGAACCAGCTTAGTGTCCAAATTACAGTGTTACCTCAGTGAGTCCTTGACAAACGGAAGCGCATTCAAAGAAACGTGAGCTTTTAGTTGTAGGAATACTCCATAATCCTTGATAAGTGCACTCAGGGATCGCCATTACCATATGCCAGGCAGCGGTATCTATTTATCTAACAATGGTGTCTTAATTGAATGGAGTAGTGGTGAAGTGTGTACTCGTGTCTACGCTACCACAATTTGAAAAAAAATATGAGAAGAACCTAGCACTTTGTCAACAAGACGTCGGTGGAAACAATGTCACGGAAGACGGGAGCATCTATTTGCAGTCGTCACAAAAAGCAAATACAAGCAGCGGCAGCAGTTGGTGCTTAATGGAAGTCCTGAGTGTATCAGTCACTGCTGGGCCCCCTCGGCTTAGCAAGATTGAAGACGCCATATGTGTATCTGGAGCTTTTCCCAGGCCTTGTAAAGTGTCAACTGTTTTTTTTTTTTTTTCTTGACACAATTCACTCAAGACAGCAACTTTTGTTGAGTTTTCAGTGTAGGTTTACATCATTTTGATACTGTTGTTTACACAAAGAGTTTCCTGCTTTAAAGTACATTGCGAGCCAAAACACGAAGGGGATTAATTGAATAGTCTAGAACCAATCAGAACACAGAACACAATGGGCGGGTTTTCCCTTAGCGAATCAGAACTATTGTGGCTGGCTACACATACTGAGATGAACGGGGCATGTCTGGACACATCTTCAACTATCACATGAGTTAGCAGTAGTAAATACAATAGCACACATACTGTACAAAAAAAGCACAGATTGATCGCCCTAATACACCACAAGTCCGCAGAACACAATGCATGTTTATACACTGTTGTATAACAAATTGCACTCGAACAGTGAAGCAGCAAATCCGCGAAAGGTGAACCACAGTGGAGCAGGGGAACACTGTATATATGGCACAGTAGAAGCAGTTATGAAGAATGGTATGTAGTAAAGTATATGGTGTGGTATTAGTATTATTATTAGTAGTAGTAGTGGTGGTAGTAGTGGTATTAGTATTGTGGTATAGTATTATAGGATTATTTGTTTCAAATATGTTTAAGTTGTATAAAAGAACATACAGTCAGTACAGTTGTCCCTCATTTATCACGGTCAATTGGTACACCCGCAAAATAGGATTCAATGTAAACAAATTTAATTGTTGTGATTGGAGCATAGAAAATGTTTAGAAAGTTTTTAAGTGTAATTTTTACGGGGTGCGTAAGAAGGCAAAGTCACAAGCCAAAAATTTACCACTTCCACACAGAATGAGAAGAGAACATTTTCACTTTGTCATGTTGGACATGCTGTGGCTGACCCCATGCAGTGTGTAGATAATCTAATATAATAGTGACCAGAAATACTACATGACTCGTCCTTCAATGATTTTTGACTAGTAATATGCCACAGTCAAACAGGAAATAGCGATAATTTTAATTAAGCGCGGGAGTGATGTTCGAACTGTAAAGTAGTGAATTTGCGCAATTTTTTTTCCTCTCAAGCCCTTCTACTTGTCCATTACTGAAAATTCCTTCAAACTGTATCTTCTACATGTTGACACTTATTTTGTTTGCTTACATTTTGTCATAACTTGTGCCTTTCACTATGTAAGGGAAAGGTGGGAAGGGAAGGTGTTGGAAAAATAAAATATTAATAAGTTGTGCATTGCGGTGTTGAAGAGAAGGAATAAAATGTGCAAAAAAGGTTTACAATACATGGATATAATATAAATTGTTTAAAATATTTACTGTCCACCTAATTTTCTGTATATTATGCTGTATTGTTACACAATCTATTTTTATATCGCTTGTCCTCACAAGGGCTGCAAGGTATGCTGGTATTTGTATTGTTGCATAATAACAAATATCATTAAAATACGTATATTTATTGATGATACAAATTTTCTCACCCATGAAACAATGCTATGTATTGTCACAAACAATAATTATGGAATTAATTTATTTACATTAAACAAAAAAAATGCAAAAAATAAATTTAAACCCAAATTATGTTCCATTAAATTATATGATGTTGTAGTTTTGGTATTTTAATATTTTTATTCTAACCTACTGCAGCCATTTATAATATGTGGTAGAATATTTGATTTGATTTATTGATTTTACTCATTTTAATCCTCAAGCATATATACATGTTCCTTTATATAATATTGCATTATATTTTGTAGAGTCAAGTGATGAAGGTATGACATTGGTATTCAGCCTCACTTGTATGTGGGATCAAAGTAACAGAACTGTGTGGATTTATACATTTTAAGCTCATGTTTTGTTTTGGTTTTTTTTTACTTGTTAATATTCATACTACCGCATATGTTATATTGTGGTCTGATAGCTTGCAGCTGCGTAGCTATGGATGGACATTCCGCCCACATTTACGCCATGGCGGCGTGAACTCCTATAATTTGCTTGATAACCTCTTGTGTCAGTGCCGGGAGTATAACATCCCTAGCAAGCTGCTATGTATTGTAAACATCGGTGATTAAAGAGCGTTATCTCGCCTTCCTTCTGACACTTGTGTATCCGAGGCTGAGCTTTAAGAAGACGCGCGGCTGTCAGACAATAAATCTCGTTTTTTTTTTCCCATAGGTCTAAACGTGTATACAGAGTGAGGAATATTATCTCGGCTATCAGTGTCTGAAAACATTTCAAACCTTATGTCAAAACACATTTTCCCCCATTTTTTTTTATACTTATGCTGCTATTGAACACACCTCTATGCAATTTTAACATGCACCAAAACAAACTTCCCCCTGTGGTCATTGGTGTTCTGGAACATTCGGAACGACCTGCAACCAGAATTAATGTGGATTTGCAGAATGACGTTGGTGTGTACTTTATAATATAGCCGAGTACCGCTGCCGGATAGAAATATAAATATAGAATACTCTACTTTCCCAGGAGTGAAATCCATAACTACAACCAAGGAGCTAAAGAGTGACCGGGGCCAGTTGTGTGTGCTGAGCGCAAACAAGAGGGAGAGTCAATAAGGAACCTCAGGGGAAGCACGACCAAATAAGGAAGTTCACTGCTTTATGACTGGATCCCGCACTTGAACAGTAGAGTGTGTCTTGGTTATTTGTCATACATTGATCCATTTTCTATAACCCTATGCAAGGTTCTAAAAGGTTGGAGTCTACCCCAAAAGGCATGATGCAGGAGGCAAGGTAATGGACGTGGACACAGAAGTGATAACCGAACACTGTACAAGTTTATATGTTTTCATTATTCCGCAATTGCCTCCAAAGATAACCTTAGATGACACAACAAACTTATCCACATGAGACCATTATATATGTATAAGGAGGCCAATATATCACAGTGTCATCTTACTAAGAACACACAAACACTAAATTCATCACACAGCAGCTTAACACTCCAAAGGTATACCTCTGAAATATACATTCATTTTCTACCGTCCCTGGGTTGCGGGGGGTGCTGGAGCCTATGCAGGAGGCAAGGTAATGGACGTGGACAAGGAAGTGATAACCGAACACTGTTCAAGTTTATATTTTTTCATTATTCCACAAATGCTTCCAAAGATAACCTTAGATAACACAACAAACTTGTCCACATGAGACCATTACATATGTATAAGGAGGTCAATATATCACAGTGGCATCTTACTAGGAACACATAACGAACACTAAATTCATCACACCGCAGCTTAACACTCCAAAGGTATACCTCTGAAAAATTCATTCATTCATTCATTTTCTACCACGGGTGTGCTGGAGCCTATCCCAGCTGTCTTGGGGCGAGAGGCGGGGTACACCCTGGACTGGTCGCCAGCCAATCACAGGGCACATATAGACAAACAACCATTCACACTCACATTCATACCTATGGACAATTTGGAGTAGCTAATTAACCTTTTTGGAATGTGGGAGGAAACCGGAGTACCCGGAGAAAACCCACACATGCACGGGGAGAACATGCAAACTCCACACAGAGATGGCCGAGGGTGGAATTGAACCCTGGTCTCCTAGCTGTGAAGTCTGTGCGCCAACCACTTGACCGCCGTGCCACCCTGAAATATACATATATGTAGTAATATGAGTTTAAAATAATGCGTCTGAGCAACGTATTCAGTAAGCCACCCTCTGGGTCCTTTGGCTCTCTCTGGTGGACAGTGGCAGCATTGAAGGACCATCCACCATTTTTTATGTTGCTGGTCCTCCAGTTAAATGGTTTTCCTCAAACAAAATGCATTATGGGAAAACTTTGAAATGGCAGGCAACGAAGTACCATTATTAAATTTGCAGAAAAAAATAGAATACCTTCCCTCCTTATGTGACCTGTACTGGTCCAGGTCTAGGACAGACCCCTCACACCCTGGACACAAACTGTTCAAACTTCCCGCCCACCCCCTCAGGTAGGCGCTACAGAGCAGTGTACGCCAAAATGCCTCGCAGGCTGTCAACACCTGATCTCATCAGTGTTGACTTGAATGTAAATCACTTGAATATAAATCCTGTTTATTTATTCATATAAATATTGTCTTTTTGTATAAATGCAGATGATGTCCCGGTTTGTCACGGTGAAAACATTCGGGCATGACAGGCATGACAGAAAATTATTGAGAACGATTTGCAACACAAAATCCGCTTGAGAGTATAAAAACTATTCAGATATCAATGTGTTTTAAAATTGATAATTCATAAATTACTGTGTGGATGTTTCATGTTGTTAGAAGGCGCAAGAAAGATAATTCAAAAATATTGTTTTTTTTTGTTTTCAAAGATAAGAACATTCCACTCCGGTTCAGCAAGTGGCGGTAATGCAAAATGATAAACAAATAATAAGTAATGTTCAGTAGCTCCTTCCCATAATGATAAATACTAATAATTGGTTGTTGCTTGACCCATGCTGCACGCCTCCACAAATGGGTTAAGATTTTTTTTTTTTTTTTTTTGGCGTAATCCCACACAAACAAACCAAAAGCCAAAAGTTATTAAGAAAGTTACTCAATTGTAGCACAACAATTCTATTCTGCTAAGGAGATACATTATTAGATATTACACTTATTTGTAACCTGTCAAGGATAGCTTAGCACAGTATCGACCTACATGGTCTTAGCATTTTTAATGCACAAAATGTATTAAGGTGGTCCCCATTCCCTTGTTCAGTTCGGTTTCAGTTCTCCTTCCTGCGAGGCTCGCTGACTGCAAGGAGCACACAAGAGCTTTTTTGTTGCAAGCTGACATGATGATGGAGGGACCACAGATGGGACCTTGTCATTGGGCCAAATGCCATCATCTGAGTTGGATGGGAGCGTCGCTGTGCTGTCGGTTCAACACAGAGGTGAGGTGAGGACTGTAAAACAAAGGGTCAGCAGGGGACTCCCTTTGACTGGATTTTTAGCCTTTTCTGCATAACGATGGATGTATGGAGCTGCTGTCCGTTTGCCAAAAGCAGCCGTGGTGATTAACATTTGAGATGTGTCACATCTGTGAGATGAACAAGGATTCTATTGGCCTCATTAACAGGGAAGTGGATTCACAAAGGTTGGGGTCGGCGTCACAGCAAATTTACGTCCAAACACAGACAGCATACACACGCAACAAGAAAAGTACTTCAAGTGCCAAAAACACAGACAAACCACCCAAAACATGCATGACAGAAGAAGTTGACGGAACAAAAAGCCACCAGGAGTGTCAGACCTAAGGGATATCTGTCAGAATGCACAGAATGAAGTTGTTGGAATGAAAAGCTGTTCAGCACTTGGCCATAAAAATCAATTACTCTATAATACCATAAACTCGAAAAATGTCTATGGAAATTTTAATGGGCCTGTTAATTTGCTGTCACTTGCTGTTTTTTCTCCACAGGCAGGCCCAAAAAAATATTACATCTTAAGTCTGTAAAGACTGGGCTGCACGGCGGTCTAGTGGTTAGCGTGCAGACGTCACAGCTAGGAAACCCAAGTTCAATTCCACCCTCGGCCATCTCTGTGTGGAGTTTGCATGTTCTCCCCGTGCATGCGTGGGTTTTCTCCGGGTACTCCGGTTTCCTCCTACATTCCAAAAACATGCTAGGTTAATTGGCGACTCCAAATTGTCCATAGGTATGAATGTGAGTGTGAATGGTTGTTTGTCTCTATGTGCCCTGTGATTGGCTGGCGACCGGTCCAGGGTACAGGTCTCGCCCGCGACCTTCGTGAGGATAAGTGGTAGAAAATGAATGAATAAAGTCTGTAAAGACAGATACCGATCAGGTCTGACACCCCAAGTAGCCTGGGTAACTCTGTAAACTAAGCATTTGTAAAGACCAAAGTCAATAGTGGAAAATAAGTAAAGAAAGGCAAAACCTGTCATTCTAATTCTTTGGCTATTTGCCCCCAAAGCTATCATCATACGCCCAATAACCTATTTCCTGGGTTTGTAAACAATGTAGGCTCATGATCAAAATTTCAAGACCAGTCGAAAAACTGCATTTTTTTTTTTTTTTTTTTTTTTTTTTTTTTTACATTTAGCACCGTTAGACCCTAGTTTCAAAATCCCCCAAAAATAAATGGACAGACAGAAAAAATGGAGTAAGCAATGTATTGTAAATTGTATTGCTGCTCAAAAGTTTATGACCATAGCCTTTAAAAGCAAAAATCTTAGCAAAAATGTGGATTAAATGTATTTTTTTTTTGTCTGGTCATAATCTCTTGATCTCTCTCTTTGAACACTGTTGAGACTGTTGAGCTACATAAGCAAGGCCTCTTGCAGTAATTATACACTTTTTCAAATATCCCGAGGGTTATATGTATAACAATAAATAAAGTTTTGTTTCACTTCCATTTCTTCATTTTGCATTTTCAAGCTATACTTCGAACTCCTTTAAAATCCAACTGTGCAAAATCTGTAAATTCTTGCAATTTTTCAACTGGTCTTAAAATTTTGATCAGGAGTATATTTACAGTTTATATTAACAATGTGGACAATATGGACAACACAAAGGGAAAACACATATGTAGAAATAAACATTGACAGGAACGATACTAAATGTCAATATTATCACGCTCGTACCAATCTGACACGATAGTACCCTTGGTAGTATTCGATCCCCCCACCCCTTCGGGAAGGTCTAATGGTCAACAGCTAAAGTCAACAGCTTTGGCTAGAGGAGCGCTTCGATCCGACAGCAAACACCCAGGACAGTGTTTGGATGCTGTAGTTATTATACTCCATTCTCAGTATGCAAAGAAGCTAATAGCAAAAGAGCATGAAATTTTATGTTTTCGTTTAGAACATGCTTATTTTTATGACATAAATATACAGTTTTATAAGCTATGGAAAAGTAGTAGTGGTGTAACAGGAGTCAAATAGAACCAAATATAAGACTTCAGGGTCTAGAAATTCAAACAGGCAAACCTAAAGATGTCGCCAAATGACTTCGCCCACCAAGTGATTCACAGCTTTTCTTCCTGTCACTCACACAAAACCTATGTTTTGTTTTTTTATCTGAAAAACATGAATCATGAAACATGAAAACTTCAGGGTCTAGAATTCAAACAGGCAAACCAACAGCTGGCACCAAATGACTTCTCCCACCAAGTGATTAACAGCTTTTCTTCCTGTCACTCACAGAAAACCAATGTTGTTGTTTTTTTATCTGAAAAACATGAATCATGAAACATGAAAGACTTCAGGGTCTAGAAATTCAAACAGGCAAACCTACAAATGGTGCCAAATGACTTCTCCCACCAAGTGATTCACAGCTTTTCTTCCTGTCACTCACACAAAACCGAGTTGTTGTTTTTTTAATCTGAAAAACATGGATCTTGAAAAGCAGTACAGGTCTTGGAGTAATATAATTTAAAATTCAAACAATAATTAATATAACAATGATTTCACACTGGAAAGCATAGTAAACCATGAAGTAAACATGTTAGCAGAATACCACGTGGCGCATATTCAAGTCCAAGTGGGACTGCAGCCATTTTGGCATGTAATGTTCATACCCGTCAATCAGCAGGATGTCCTTTGACAGACATGTTTACTGGAGCTCTCGATAGAATTAATTAGTTATAATTAAGCGTTTACTTGATTAGACAAAAAAAAAAACAAAAGAAATTATGTGAAGTCAGATGAAAAAAAAAAGACATTATCAAGCGCTGCCAAGCGAGCAGGCAGCCTTTGGAGTCGACGCTCTGATCGCTATCTCGTTAGAGCTTTATTGGTTAGCTAATGTCGAAAACAAGCTTGGATTTATGGGCCTGCCTTAGCAGGAGGAGAACCTCGAGATGTTTTATTGGTCGACTGGTGGAGATGCATGCAAGAAAAGAATGTAAATATGCTGTATTATGTTTACAGCAAAGGAAACGTAAAAGGATTAACTTTTGCTTTTATTTATTTTTTTGACGCCCCTACAGTCTGTTTCCACTGAGAAGAAACTGAAAAAATGTAACGATAACCACAGAGCTGTCAATGGAGTTTACTGTGACATATGTGGGGTTGGTTGCATGGTTATATTAAGACTCACCTCTGCATGCTAACCACATTGTGTATTGTTTTTATGTTTCATATTAACAGTGATCACCTGTTTTTTTACAATTGAAAAAAAAATTACTTTATGAATTATTAATGAGGCTACACGGCGGTCTAGTGGTTAGCGCACAGACCTCGCAGCTTGGAGACCCGAGTTCAATCCCACCCTCGGCCATCTCTGTGTGGAGTTTGCATGTTCTCCCCATGCATGCGTGGGTTTTCTCCGGGTACTCCGGTTTCCTCCCACATTCCAAAAACATGCTAGGTTAATTGGCCACTCCAAATTGTCCATAGGTATGAATGTGAGTGTGAATGGTTGTTTGTCTATATGTGCCCTGTGATTGGCTGGAAACCAGTCCAGGGTGTACCCCGCCTCTCGCCTGAAAACTGCTGGGATAGGCTCCAGCATACCCCCGCGACACTTGTGAGGATAAGCGGTAGAAAATGAATTAATGATGTATTAATGGAGGGCATATAATGGCAACAGTTTGACCCTGGAATGGATGAATTCACATTTCTAATATATGTTCAATTGTTAGTGGAAAAGTTCAAATGAATAAGTATTAGCTGACAAAATTTACATATTCTTCAGTGAAAAAATAGTGTCAATGTGGAATTGTTTGCGGCAGTGCAATACTGTAAATGACAAGATCCGCTTCTCTCTTTATTCGCCTAAAGAACACCACAAGCACCACCATCACACTGGCCTGTTATCCATTACCAGTAGTGCACTCGTCAGCATGTATTTCTTCCCCAAAATGCTTCTTCCACACAATGGAATGTTCCCTCGCTTACACAAACACACACACCAGTGAACAAACTACACCGGGCCGTAAAAACAACAAGAATTTGTGTCTCTTGTGCTTGAATACTGTATGTGCACGAGTGTATGTGTAATTACAAAATGCAGCCAATCCAAATAAGAGCTCAATGTGTTTGCTGAGGCTCACAGTGATTTTTTTTTTTTCCCCTCAAAATTGTGCCGCTGATGCATTTTTTTTTAGGGCCTACAAGCCTCGAAGAATAGCGCATGTCTCAGCAAATGTGAGAAATTGACATGAGGGGGGTAATGAAGTGACTGGGATAGAAGTACTGTGATGGTTTTTATGATGTGTTTTCTTCCTCGGGATGCGCTTTTTAGTGCACAACACTTTCATGCGTTTCATTACCTCATGACACAAGTCTTTAGCTCAGATGCAGATTTTTTTGCGCTCTGCTGGACATCAAAGGCGCCGCGTGGTATACTTGAACGAGCCGTAGACACGCAGAGGACATTTTATGCTACTGTGATGACCCCATCGGCCCCTGTGATTTATTGTTTGTCATCTTTACAAGCAAGTGATGTGACGCATGTAAACAAGCCACTTAAATCTACTTGCATACCGCATACACTTGTGAAGGATAATTTAGTATCTAGTGTGTATTTTTGGTGACTAAATATAGACCTGATTCAAATCTTAAGACCAGTTGAAAAATAGCTAGGATTTACCATTTAATTTACGATGTGATTATATAATACCTTATGTGGTACCCAGATTCATCTGAGAGACTTCCATGCCTCAGTAGGTGCTGCTGTTTTGGTTAGCAATTACAAGAAAAATGGTCTTTCACTTGTATAGCAGTTTTCCACCTCCAAGGTACTCATTTACCTACTAATGACGCAACATCAGGAGCAACTGGGGGTTCAGGGTTCTTGGCCAAGGATACTTTGGCATTTCATGACATTAAGAAGACGGATGATCGAACCTGCAACCTTCAGGTTGGGAGACGACCAATTATTGTTGTATTGTTGTGACTATTGTTGTCACTTTCTTTGACATGTGCATGTGGTAGAATCTGGGTCTCTGAACTTGTTTTGGTCTTGACATCACAGCCAAGATGGTGTTGGTTCAGAAAACTTGTTGGGGGGGCGTGTCGAAATCCCAACTGTTTGTTTATGCCAGCAATATGACAAACAGCTTTCATTTTGTTGTGTTTTTTTTTAAACTTTTTTGGTGTCATGACCACTTTATTCATTCATTTTCTAACGCTTTTCCTCACAAGGGTCGTGGAGGGTGCTGGAGCCTATCCCAGCTGTCTTCAGGCGAGAGGCAGGGTACACCCTGGACTGGTCGCCAGCCTATCACAGGGCACATATAGACAAACAACCATTCACACTCACATTCATACCTTGTTTTTGGAGTCACCAATTAACCTAGCATGTTTTTGGAATGTGGGAGGAAACCGGAGTACCCGGAGAAAACCCACGCATGCACAGGGAGAACATGCAAACTCCACACATAGATGACCGAGGGTGGAACTGAACCCTGGTCTCCAAGCTGTGAGGTCTGCGTGCTAACCACTCGAGAAAAAAAAAGCCATCAGTACTTTAAAGGGGACCTATTTTGCTATTCCCCCACTTTTCTGACCTATAAATGTTGGTAGAATGTTCCATTCTCATGTTAAATGATGCCAAACTTTCAGATAATGTGGTTTACACATTTGGAAGTGAGCCCTGAAAGAAGCTTGGGTTGGATCTGAACGCTCTGTTTCAGAGGGTGTTCTAACACACTGGCAGTTTGTGATGTCAGATTGCTGGGCTTCCTTATATGGGCGCGTGCTGTAGGCCAGATATGCTCTCTGCCATCCCCCAAGCTCTTCTTCTCTGTGTACGGTGTTAGCAAAGTGTCTCTTCTGGTGTAAGGGAAAGCTACATTCATTCATTTTCTACCGCTTATCCTTACGAGGGTTGCGGGGTGTGCTGGAGTCTATACCAGCTGTCTTTGGGCGAGAGGCAGGGTACACCCTGGACTGGTCGCCAGCCAATCACAGGGCACATATAGACAAACAACCATTCACACTCACATTCATACCTATGGACAATTTGGAGTCGCCAATTAACCTAGCATGTTTTTGGAATGTGGGAGGAAACCGGAGTACGCTGAGAAAACCCACGCATGCACGGGGAGAACATGCAAACTCCACACAGAGATGGCCGAGGGTGGAATTGAGCCGTGCAGCCATGAACACTTTAAAAAGGGACCTATTTTGCTATTTTCCCACTTTTCTGACCTATAAATGTTGGTAGAATGTTATATTCTCGAGGATGGGATTGAACTCGGGTCTCCTAGCTGTGAGGTCTGCATGCTAACCACTCAACCTCCGTGCAGCCCGGAAAGCTACATTTCTTTACATTTGTTTGTACATAATGAAATAAAAGCAGTTGTCTGTGAAGCATTACAGAGTGTGCATACAGGGATTTGGGTGCAAATTACAAGCTCACCAAGTCCGGAGTTGCTAATAGCTATTTCCCACCACAGTCAGTGGGTCTACCCAAATTATTTAAGCACAAAAAACTTGCAGTGATCACATTACTTGTGTACATTATGTGGTAACCTTCTTCATCTGACTCAATAAGTGCTGCCATTTTGCTTCGCAACGCAGTTGGATGTCTGTGTGATCTCAATAAAGTGGATAGTGACTGAGGTAATTACTGTTATTATTCTTGGATGGATTATATAACTAACATGAAACAAATCAAAAGGGAAAAGTCACGCTCTGTAGTTGTCACATGGCTGTCAATGTTTGGGAAAATAAGAAACCGGAGGCTTCAATTGCAGCATTGTCGTGTTGGTTAAAGACATTTCTGGAGGTAAATGCACCAAAATGGGATTCCACGTCGCTGTGTGGAGCCGGATTACGCAGCATTAAGCGTGCAGCGCTGCAGGGATACATGTCATATTAGGTTAGCCGCGAATGGCAAGCGCGTAGCTCCAGGTTGTCAGGCTTCTGCAAACATTTCATGAATTCTTTGCATGCGGGGCCGTGGCAGGAGCAGGAGGGTAAAACTCAAGAGAACACGCTGCCCTTCCAACTAACCCTCCTTCAGCCCCAAGGCCCGTCCACTGTCACTCCGTTGCTTCGGCCTGATGTGAGGGAGCATCTTTGAACATCATCTGCTTTTCATGAGATGGGAGAGGAGATAAAATCATGATGTAAAGCCGGGCAGGTACAAGAGGATCTTATTGGCAAAATGTGGACATTGTGATTCTAGTATGTTATTGGGAAACGTCCTAATTTAACGGCAGCTTTTCCAAGGCTAAAGTCAAGTACTGTACTCACAACAAAAGGTTGATTTTAATTAATAATTCATTTGATGAAAATTAAAACTGCATTTTTTGTTGCTGTTCAGTGAGTTTTTAACATGATGTAATTCTTTAAATAACCAAATATTATTTTAATGAAATTAACAAAAATAAATTATTTATGTCAGATCAACCTATCATTTTAATATTATTTTTTTATTTAAATTGATTAAAATATAATTCTAATTAATATAATTAACACACATTAATTTAACATTATAGATGTGTTTTAATAATACAAAATGCCTGAGCAGGTTTTAAATAAAAACTACTAATTTATGATGTATTCTATACTATAGTATATTGTGTCTATTGGGTTGTTAAAAGAACACTGATTTTAAATGAATATTAGAAAATATATATTTTGTTTTAAACGTGTATTTTTTACATTACATGGACAAAACAACTTAACAGCTAAGTCAGGCATTTTTAGAAATAAAAACAAGTATAAATCTTTAAAAATAACCTCTTATTGGCAAAATGTGGACATTGTGATTACAGTATGTTATTGGGAAACGTCCTAATTTAACGGCAGCTTTTCCAAGGCTAAAGTCAAGTACTGTACTCACAACAAAGGTTAATTTTAATTCATAATTAATTTGATTAAAATTTCATTTTCATACAACTGCATTTTTGTTTCTGTTCAGTGAGTCTTTTTAACATGATGTAATTGTTTAAATAACCAAATATTATTTTAATGACATTAACAGAAATAAATTATTTATGTTGGCTCAACCTATGATTTTAATATTAAATGTTTTTTTTAATTGATTAAAATATAATTATTTCTTGTATGGTCATATCACGTCGTACATTATTAAAAAACAAAAAACAAAACCTTAAACTGTATTATGGAAAGCAATTCTTTAAATAACCAAATATTATTTTAATGAAATTAACAGAAATAAATTATTTATGTTGGATCAACGTATCATTTTAATATTAAATGTTTTTTTTTAATTGATTAAAATATAATTCTTTCTTGTATGGTCATATCACTTTGTACTTCGGTACGAGGTACATTATTAAAAAAGCAAAAAAAAAAACCTTAAACTCTATTATGGAAAGCAATTCTTTAAATAGCCATATATTATTTTAATGAAATTAACATAAATAAATTATTTATGTTGGCTCAACCTATCATTTTAAGATTAAATGTTTTTTTTTTTTAATTGATTAAAATATAATTCTTTCTTGTATGGTCATATCACGTCGTACTTCGGTACGAGGTACATTATTCAAAAAAAACAAAAAAAAACCAAACTGTATTATGGAAAGCAGGAAGTGAACAAATGTAACAGTTACTGATTGTAAAAGTACCAGATGGAGGGGTAGGATTTAATAAGCTTTGCTTCTTCCTACTCCTTTTGGACATGTGGAACTGTGAACTGATTATGTGATGCATTCAATTGTGATCTGAAGCATGTTCAAATGAAATAAAACCATTACCATAATTCTAATTAATATAATTAACACACATTAATTTTACGTTATAGATGTGTTTTAATAATACAAAATGCATGATCAGGTTTTAAATAAAAACTACTAATTTATGATGTATTCTATACTATAGTATATTGTGTCTATTGAGTTGTTAAAAACATTGATTTTAAATGAATATTAGAAAACATATATTTTGCTGTAAATGTGTATTTTTTACATTACATGGAAAAAACAACAACAGCTAAGTCAGGCATTTTTAGAAATAAAAAAGTATAAATTTTTTAAAAGAACAAAGAGCACTCCGATAAAAATAAAATATAAATCCATGTCAACAAATTGCCTCAGGATTGTTCCGCCAAACTATTTTTAACAAGCTGAAAAAAAAAAAAAAATCTTTTCATCTTTGCCATAGATGGCTGCCTCAGTCAAAGCTAAGATGAGAAGGATGTAATCAGGAAACGTCAGCTTCCCCATGATCAAGACTCAAGTCTCTTCTGTGGTTGCCATGGCGACGATGGGATCCCTACATCGTCGAACGGCACTGTCAGTCTAAATTACCAAACGAGGCTGATTAGAATCAAAAGGTGCTTGTGCAAGAAGAGGCAAGAAGAAGAGGAAGAAGCACCGGAGGCTGTCTCAGACGCAGCGGGGGCAATCAAACCCCTTAACTTTAGAAGTCACTTTGTTTTGCATAATTAGCTGGAAAATGACACAAAAAAAAGGCAGTGAGAAGGTAAACTTTCTGAGTCCTCATTGCACTCAATTGGGAAAGACACTTTAGCACAGTATAAGGAAGACAATGGAGCATTACTGCAAATAAGAACACAACCCTGGGCTTTAAAGAAAATGCTCTTTTGGGGGTTTAACGCCCCCAACAGTGAACAATTTCAAATTTAACCAAAATGTTGTGGTTGTTATTTTCGCAACACTATGGTCCAAATCATTATTTAATAATATTAATAATAATAATGATAATGGGTAGCAAAATAGGTCCCTTTTTACAGTACTGATGGCTTTTTTTTTTCAAGTGGTTAGCGCACAGACCTCACAGCTAGGAGACCAGGGTCCAATTCCACCCTCGGCCATCTCTGTGTGGAGTTTGCATGTTCTCCCCGTGTGTGCGTGGGTTTTCTCCGGGTACTCCGGTTTCCTCCCACATTCCAAAAACATGCTAGGTTAATTGGCCACTCCAAATTGTCCATAGGTATGAATGTGAGTGTGAATGGTTGTTTGTCTATATGTGCCCTGTGATTGGCTGGCCACCAGTCCAGGGTGTACCCCGCCTCTGGCCCAAGGACAGCTGGGATAGGCTCCAGCACCCCTGCGACCCTCGTGAGGAAAAAGCGGTGGAAAATTAATCAATGTATATTTCAGAGGTATACCTTTGGAGTACCTTTGGAGTGTTAAGCTTCTGTGTGATGAATTTAGTGTTTGTTACGTGTTCTTAGGAAGATGACATTGAAGATGCTTTCGGAAAGGTAATTCGGAAAGAGAAAAACTCATGTAAACGTGGCTATTGATATGCAAATCAGCTGACGGAATCATCCAGTGACTCCTAGGTCAGCCTATAGGTGGTGTTCTTACTGAGGAGTTGGTAACAGTGTAAAGGGAAACATGAACTGATTAGTATAGTTCCTATCATGAGTAAAATGAGTCTAAGTTGAAAAAAACGCCACAAAAATGCGAGTTTTCAGGCTTTCGGGTTTGTCCTGTGTTCACCTCACATCTAATAGCAGCCATCTTAGACCGAGAGAAGACTGCGAGCGACATGTGCATAGTCAGCATCCTCCCACTGCCATTTCTTCTCAACCAACCATCAGGTGGGTGGAATGACGCCTCGTCTCCAGAGGCCTGATGCGTCTGTAGGACGGGTACCGTAGTCAGTCCGCTGTGGCAATTCATCTAGCCGGGATTACATCAACTTCCGTCGTGTAGTAGAGTCCCGCTACGCTCTCGGCCCCCCACGCTGGGAGCTTATGCTCAGCGTCAGGTGTCAGGTGGAGTTAGGTGGGTGCCGTAAAAAAGAGGATGAAATGCTTTGGGAAAGGCCTCGCTCGTCTGTCACGCCGCATCTCATACGGTCGGGAGGGACGGGAATGTGGTCTATGTCCACGACATCCCTTTATTCCCTGGGGGTGACCCCTTTTTGGGGGGGGGGGGGGGGGGTGATGGTAAAACCCCTTGCACGTCATCTGCTAGCATCTTATTCATTGATCTGAATGACAGTACTTTCACTGATCACTGTGAATCTTTTTTCCTGGTAAAAAAAATCTAAATGAAAGAAATATTGCTTATTTCATCATCGGTGTGTACCAGTTTTCCAAAAAATCTGATGCAAAAAAATGACAAATTTTTTTTTTTTTTCATCTTTTTGTGCTATCCTCAGCAGTACTCTACTGGAATTGAGTCCTAAGTATTATTAATAATATTGTTCTTATGGCTGTGCATCACCGGGACGTCAAAGTGACCTGACGCTAGTAACACTTGACTTTCACATGACCCTCATTTGCACGACGTCACCTAAACTAGACCAGACGACAGTTTGTTCTTCAGCTCACAGCTTCTGATCGGCGACAGGCGGCGGAGAGATAAAGCGAATTGAGCAGTGATGAGAAAAGTGAGTGTTTTTTTTTTATCATTATTAATATTATTCAAAGGTTTGTGAATGGACAAGGTCACTTTGCTCTTGAGAGACAGAGTGTCTGCTTTTATGAAATCTATGACTGTACGTGCGTATGACATTTAGCACAAGAGATGCTCATCTGGGTTGTGTGCATCTTTAAGGCCTTTTTAAAACTCCAGTCTACATCACAATGGTAGTATTAAATGAACTCTACTGAGGTACCGTGTTAGGGCTACTATTGTACTTCAAGAATGAAGTCATAATAAGAGAAAAATGCCGTATTTCAAGATTCATGATCATAGGAGATATTTTAACGTCGTGAGTGAGAGAAAAGTATTTTAATAAAGTTGTATTATACAGGAATATCCATCCATTCAGCCATTCATTTTCTTCTGTCATCAGTCGGGAAGTCCGGACTTCCCAACTGGGAGGACACCAAGGTGTTCCCAGGCCAGCTCAATGTCATATTGTATGAAAAAAACTTTTGTTAATTTGACAAAATAGAAAAAAAGGTCATTTCACAGCATCTCAATAGTTGGTTTCAGTTTGAGATCATGAACTGCATTTTGTGTTGTGTTGTCATTGATTAATATTTTAATTGTTTTGATGATCTCAAACATGTAAGTGTGAGAAACAAGCAAAAACAGAAATTAGGAAGGGGGCAAACACAAATATGAATTAATATGAATAAATTCTTAGTATTATAAGAAAATGTGTTTTTTTAAAGACAAAAAACTCAATTTATGAGAAAAGTCATAATTTTACAAGAATGATGTAAAAATGTCACAAGAAAAATGTCACATTGTATGAAAAAAACTTGTTAATTAAAAAAAATGGGGAAAAAATAATTTAAATAAATAAATAAATAATTAAAAATAAATAAAAAAATTAAACATTTAAAAAATAAAAAAAAGATGTATGAATTAATATGAATAAAGTCTTAGTATTATGAGAAAATGTGTTATTTTAAAAGAAAAATAACTCGGAATTTATGAGAATAAAATCATAATTTTAAAAGAATTATGTAAAAATGTCACAAGAAAAAATGTCACTGTATGAAAAAACCTTTGTAAATTTAACAAAATAGAAAAAAATTGAAAAAATAAAAAAAATTTAATAATAATTTAAACATTTATTTTTTAAAATTAAGTAAAGACAATCTGTTTTAATTAAAAATAGATTTCATGAAAAGAAAGTCATATTTTTGTAATTACAAATATTATACAACAATGACAAATGAAGTCCAAATAAAGGTACGGAAAAAATAGATTTTTGGATCAAAGCACAGGTCATATTTCAAGACCAAAAAAAGGGGGGTTCCACTCTTCAGAATTCAGTTGTAATTTTTGGACAATAACACAGAAATAATATGCGAGAATGACGTTTAAATATCACAGGATCAAAGAGGTAATTTTCCAAGAAAAGGTCATAAAAAAGTCAATGGAGATACTTGTTAAAAACATGACATCATGAAAGTCGCTTGCTAGAAAAGAAGAATCCAGACCTTCACTTCTTATTCAAATGTCAAATTCCTCATGTTACCTCAACTAAAAAAAAATACCACCTTTGACCACTTTAATGTTTTTTTGGATAACAACAAATGTCCTTATAGACTTTTGCCCTTGCATGGCAGACAGGGGGGAAGGTCTGTCAGCACGCGTTCTGGTCTTTTCAGCAGGAAGCAAAGATAAACGAGTCAACCAGTCAAAAGTTGGCGTAATTAACAAACAATGTTTTAGGCTAGCGGTGAGCGGCCTTGATGAGGATGCATTACCGTCACGGACGCCTGCAGCTCGCTCGCCCACACTCAGGCTGCCTATTAAGGTTTGGATAAATGGACTAAGCAGGCGGATACGAAAAGCAATGAAGTCTGTAAAATTAAATAATAAAAAAAATTGTTAACTATAATGATGAAAATGGTAATATTAATGATGATTATAATGATAAAGATAATAATAATAATAATAATAATAATAATAATAATAATATTACAATGATAATAACAGGGGAAAACAAGACAGTGGCATGAACATGATTATATCTTGCAAAAAAGGGGTAGGCATTTATAAGCTTTTGCTTCAGCCTACTCCTTTTGGGCTTGTTATCAGATAGTTGAATACAGATGTAAATAATGGAATGTTATATTTTGATTGATGTAAGAAATGCACTGTAATGTTTCATATATTTGCCCAAATAAAGGAAAAAAAAAGCACTACCCCCCCCCCCCCGCAAAAAAAAAAAAATCAACTGCACAGAAATGAAGACTGAAAAGGAAGGTTCATTTTACAGTCACTGACGACATGATTGTTGACAAAGACGACAATGTAGCTGAGACATCAACACGCGCACTCCCTTCCTGTTTTGCCATTCAATTATTATATTTCTCACCTTCTTTATGAAAATGCTGGCACTTGCAACTTTCTTTGTCTCCATTTGGGGATATATTTTGCAGCCATGATCCACAGAAAAAAAGCAGACACTTGAGGTAACAATGTGTTGGAAAGTCCGAACAAAATAGAGGTCCCATCCACTGACACACATTATCTCCCAACAAATAGAGTTGACTGTCAAAATGACCTGAGAGGTGGTAGGTAACAAATAAGCAGGAAGGTCAAAGCGGACGTCAGGGTTCCCCCAATCAGCCTTTTTCCTGCTTGGAATCAAACCCAAACACACACACACACACTCACACACATACACACTACTGTGTTGTATTAAGTAGCATTTAGCCTGCAGCCAGTCACAGTGTGCATGAATATTGTTTGTCCTGAATGTCTGCAGACAGCTCTTTAGGTACAAGGCCAAATTTAATCAACAAACTGAATGAGGTGCTTCTTCCCAGTCAACCTCACTTTCAAACCGTTGACTCACAGAGGGTGGGGTGGGGGACGTGGGGGGGGGGGAGTTAATAAAGCACAAAGCATGGCCGTTCAAATGAAAGTTAAAGGGCAACTCTTGCTGCATATAAATCTTGACCGCGGGAATGTATCTACTGATGGAATCCATCTTTTGTAATTACCAAAGAATGTGCGGAAAATAGTGCAAAGGATGGAGGAGAAGAAGAAGGAGGAGGAAGCTGAATGTTATTACGAGGCGGGAGTGAGGCGGCTGGTGTGGAATAATAACTTCCTGCACCACATTTGTGTCGGCCCCTGATAAGATCATTGGGAAAATGGCAGCTGTTGGAAATAATGTAATTCATTTCATGTTGCTGCGGGACACTGTGGGCCTCCTAAATGAAGCATGTCTTCTATTAGAGCCCTAAAGAAACAAACTAATAGCCCTGGAAAGACTTGCCATTTATAATACAACTATAATTCCTATGATTCATTAAGCAGGGACACAAGACGATAGTATACTCTGATTAGAATCGTCCTCGGGGGAAATGTTTATGTTAATTTATTCCGAACACTCGCATTGACTAAGCAACTTGTCGGGATATTGTGTGGATGAACTCCCCGTGTCCCATTATGCTGTGTTCGCCTATTGTCTCTGCAATACATAGAAATGATTCATGTTGTTTACCTATGTTCAATTTCTCACTTTTTTTTTTTAAGAAAGCGAACCCTTTGACTCTGTTTCTAACCATCCCATTTTATGTCATTTTGTCACGATTGGCATGAAATTATGCTTATATGAGTTTACTGGCTGATCTTCAGTTGACTGGTGCAGACCTCTGCCAAGGCTCAGTAAACATTTGTTACATAGGAAGGCCATTCCCATGCTTTTTTTTTTTAAGCATCCAAAGAGAATGCCGCAAACAGGACCCCCGGCGCAAGTCTCAGCATCAACTAGTCCCAGGGAGCCCCCACGGGAAGGGCAGATAAACCAGACACCCCACAACCCAGGCCACTTCGGGCGACGCACCACGCCCTAGCAGCCATCAGGCAGGTCCATAACCATCTACAGCCCAGCCTATAACACCTGTGTATGTGATTAAATGGTATTGTGTATATAATGAAAATGAAAAATCTAAAATTAAAATTAAAATATCTCAGAAGAGCTGACCTTAAAATTAAAATTAAATCTATTAAATTATTAAATCTATTAAAATTATCTCCAAAGGGCTGACCTGTATGTGGTGCACAGCATTGAGGCATAACAGTGTTTGTTAGCAATGAACTACAGTGTCAACCACCGATGACAACATAGAGAGATGCCAGAGCACTCATTGTCGGACACACTTTGTCGACATTGACATTCATGTTCACAAAAACAGTCGTCTGTTAAAGGCCGTTGACAAATTATAATATTTATAAGTTCATGAAGAACTTATAAAGCGCGCAGGCCTCACAGCTAGGAGTTCAATTCCACTCTCTGTGTTGGGTAATACAAGTGTAACAGTGACTATAGGGGTGTTAGTTCATGTCTAGACGGCTCTAAGAATGTTAAAAAAAGTATTTAGAAGGTCATGAACAGGTGTTCTATGGTCTACAAAAATATTCCATTTCGAAATAAGGAGGGGCTGCGCGGTGGTTGAGTGCTTAGCATGGGTTTGATTCCCCGCTAGGCCATCTGTGTGTGGAGTTTGCATGTTCTCCCCGTGCATGCGTGGGCTTTCTCCGGGTACTCCGGTTTCCTCCCAAATTCCAAAAACATGCTAGGTTAATTGGAGACTCCAAATTGTCCATAGGTATGAATGTGAGTGTGAATGGTTGTTTGTTTTGACCAAGAAAGTGTTGTCAAGCTCAAAATGGACTTAAGGAAAAACAGAAGGTGATCAGACTTTAGAACAAACAGACCTTTTCCTGGAGAACTATG